>NW_027017197.1:0-237295 GCF_036013445.1 Caloenas nicobarica
GACAGAGCCCGACAGAGCCCGACAGGGCCCGACAGGGCCCGACAGAGCCCGACAGAGTCCGACAGAGCCCGACAGAGCCCGACAGGACCCAGCAGAGCCCGACAGAGCCCGACAGAGCCCGACAGAGCCCGACAGGGCCCGACAGGGCCCAGTAGAGCCCGACAGAGCCCGACAGGGCCCGACAGAGCCCGACAGAGCCCGACAGGGCCCGACAGAGCCCGACAGAGCCCGACAGAGCCCGACAGGGCCCAGTAGAGCCCGACAGAGCCCGACAGAGCCCGACAGGGCCCGACAGGGCCCGACAGGGCCCGACAGAGCCCAGTAGAGCACGACAGAGCCCGACAGGGCCCGACAGAGCCCGACAGAGCCCGACAGGGCCCAGTAGAGCCCGACAGAGCCCGACAGAGCCCGACAGAGCCCAGTAGAGCCCGACAGAGCCCGACATAGCCCGACAGAGCCCGACAGGGCCCGACAGAGCCCGACAGAGCCCGACAGAGCCCGACAGAGCCCGACAGGGCCCGACAGAGCCCAGTAGAGCCCGACAGGGCCCGACAGGGCCCAGTAGAGCCCGACAGAGCCCGACAGAGCCCGACAGGGCCCGACAGAGCCCGACAGAGCCCGACAGGGCCCGACAGAGCCCGACAGAGCGCGACAGAGCCCGACAGGGCCCGACAGAGCCCGACAGAACCCGACAGGGCCCAGTAGAGCCCGACAGAGCCCGACAGGGCCCAGTAGAGCCCGACAGAGCCCGACAGGGCCCAGTAGAGCCCGACAGAGCCCGACAGAGCCCGACAGAGCCCGACAGGGCCCGACAGGGCCCGACAGGGCCCAGTAGAGCCCGACAGAGCCCGACAGGGCCCGACAGAGCCCGACAGAGCCCGACAGAGCCCGACAGAGCCCGACAGGGCCCGACAGGGCCCGACAGAGCCCGACAGGGCCCGACAGGGCCCAGTAGAGCCCGACAGAGCCCGACAGAGCCCGACAGGGCCCGACAGGGCCCAGTAGAGCCCGACAGAGCCCGACAGAGCCCGACAGGGCCCGACAGAGCCCGACAGGGCCCAGTAGAGCCCGACAGATCCCGACAGAGCCCGACAGGGCCCGACAGGGCCCAGTAGAGCCCAACAGAGCCCGACAGGGCCCGACAGAGCCCGACAGAGCCCGACAGGGCCCGTCAGGGCCCGACAGGGCCCGACAGAGCCCGACAGGACCCAGCAGAGCCCGACAGAGCCCGACAGAGCCCGACAGAGCCCGACAGGGCCCGACAGAGCCCGACAGAGCCCGACAGGGCCCGACAGGGCCCAGTAGAGCCCGACAGAGCCCGACAGGGCCCGACAGAGCCCGACAGAGCCCGACAGGGCCCGACAGAGCCCGACAGGGCCCGACAGGGCCCAGTAGAGCCCGACAGAGCCCGACAGAGCCCGACAGAACCCGACAGGGCCTGACAGAGCCCGACAGAGACCGACAGGGCCCGACAGGGCCCGACAGGGCCCGACAGAGCCCAGTAGAGCCCGACAGAGCTCGACAGGGCCCGACAGAGCCCGCCAGAGCCCGACAGGGCCCAGTAGAGCCCAGTAGAGCCCGACAGAGCCCAGTAGACACCGACAGAGCCCGACAGAGCCCGACAGAGCCCGACAGGGCCCGACAGGGCCCGACAGGGCCCGACAGAGCCCGACAGGGCCCGACAGAGCCCGACAGGGCACAGTAGAGCCCGACAGAGCCCGACAGAGCCCGACAGAGCCCAGTAGAGCCCGACAGAGCCCGACAGAGCCCGACAGAGCCCGACAGGGCCCGACAGAGCCCGACAGAGCCCGACAGAGCCCGACAGAGCCCGACAGGGCCCGACAGAGCCCAGTAGAGCCCGACAGGGCCCGACAGGGCCCAGTAGAGCCCGACAGAGCCCGACAGAGCCCAACAGAGCCCGACAGGGCCCGACAGAGCCCGACAGAGCCCGACAGGGCCCGACAGGGCCCGACAGAGCCCGACAGAGCCCGACAGGGCCCGACAGTGCCCGACAGAGCGCGACAGAGCCCGACAGGGCCCGACAGAGCCCGACAGAACCCGACAGGGCCCAGTAGAGCCCGACAGAGCCCGACAGGGCCCAGTAGAGCCCGACAGAGCCCGACAGAGCCCGACAGAGCCCGACAGGGCCCGACAGAGCCCGACAGAGCCCGACAGAGCCCGACAGAGCCCAACAGGGCCCAGTAGAGCCCGACAGAGCCCGACAGGGCCCGACAGAGCCCGACAGAGCCCGACAGGGCCCGACAGAGCCCGACAGGGCCCAGTAGAGCCCGACAGAGCCCGACAGAGCCCGACAGGGCCCGACAGGGCCCGACAGAGCCCAGTAGAGCCCGACAGAGCCCGACAGAGCCCGACAGGGCCCGACAGGGCCCGACAGGGCCCAGTAGAGCCCGACAGAGCCCGACAGAGCCCAGTAGAGCCCAGTAGAGCCCGACAGAGCCCGACAGAGCCCGACAGAGCCCGACAGAGCCCGACAGGGCCTGACAGGGCCCGACAGAGCCCGACAGGGCCCGACAGGGCCCAGTAGAGCCCGACAGAGCCCGACAGAGCCCGACAGAGCCCGACAGGGCCCGACAGAGCCCGACAGAGCCCGACAGAGCCCGACAGGGCCCGACAGAGCCCGACAGGGCCCGACAGAGCCCAACAGAGCCCGACAGAGCCCGACAGGGCCCGACAGAGCCCAGTAGAGCCCGACAGGGCCCGACAGGGCCCAGTAGAGCCCGACAGAGCCCGACAGAGCCCGACAGGGCCCGACAGAGCCCGACAGAGCCCGACAGGGCCCGACAGAGCCCGACAGAGCGCGACAGAGCCCGACAGGGCCCGACAGAGCCCGACAGAACCCGACAGGGCCCAGTAGAGCCCGACAGAGCCCCACAGGGCCCAGTAGAGCCCGACAGAGCCCGACAGAGCCCGACAGAGCCCGACAGTGCCCGACAGGGCCCGACAGAGCCCGACAGGGCCCAGTAGAGCCCGACAGAGCCCGACAGGGCCCGACAGAGCCCGACAGAGCCCGACAGAGCCCGACAGAGCCCGACAGGGCCCGACAGGGCCCAGTAGAGCCCGACAGAGCCCGACAGGGCCCGACAGAGCCCGACAGAGCCCGACAGAGCCCGACAGGGCCCGACAGGGCCCGACAGGGCCCAGTAGAGCCCGACAGAGCCCGACAGAGCCCGACAGGGCCCGACAGGGCCCAGTAGAGCCCGACAGAGCCCGACAGAGCCCGACAGGGCCCGACAGAGCCCGACAGGGCCCGACAGGGCCCGACAGAGCCCGACAGGCCCAGTAGAGCCCGACAGAGCCCGACAGAGCCCGACAGAGCCCAGTAGAGCCCGACAGAGCCCAGTAGAGCCCGACAGAGCCCGACAGGGCCCGACAGAGCCCGACAGAGCCCGACAGAACCCGACAGGGCCCGACAGGGCCCAGTAGAGCCCGACAGGGCCCGACAGGGCCCAGTAGAGCCCGACAGAGCCCGACAGAGCCCAACAGAGCCCGACAGGGCCCGACAGAGCCCGACAGAGCCCGACAGGCCCGACAGAGCCCGACAGAGCCCGACAGGGCCGACAGTGCCCGACAGAGCGCGACAGAGCCCGACAGGGCCCGACAGAGCCCGACAGAACCCGACAGGGCCCAGTAGAGCCCGACAGAGCCCGACAGGGCCCAGTAGAGCCCGACAGAGCCCGACAGAGCCCGACAGAGCCCGACAGGGCCCGACAGAGCCCGACAGGGCCCAGTAGAGCCCGACAGAGCCCGACAGGGCCCGACAGAGCCCGACAGAGACCGACAGGGCCCGACAGAGCCCGACAGGGCCCGACAGGGCCCGACAGGGCCCAGTAGAGCCCGACAGAGCCCGACAGAGCCCAGCAGAGCCCAGTAGAGCCCGACAGGGCCCGACAGGGCCCGACAGGGCCCAGTAGAGCCCGACAGAGCCCGACAGAGCCTGACAGAGCCCGACAGGGCCCGACAGGGCCCGACAGGGCCCAGTAGAGCCCGACAGAGCCCGACAGAGCCCGACAGGGCCCAGTAGAGCCCGACAGAGCCCAACAGAGCCCGACAGAGCCCGAAAGGGCCCGACAGGGCCCGACAGGGCCCGACAGAGCCCGACAGAGCCCGACAGGGCCTGACAGAGCCCGACAGAGCCCGACAGAGCCCGACAGGGCCCGACAGGGCCGGACAGAGCCCAGTTTAGCCCAGTAGAGCCCGACAGAGCCCGACAGAGCCCGACAGGGCCCGACAGGGCCCAGTAGAGCCCGACAGAGCCCGACAGGGCCCGACAGAGCCCGACAGAGCCCGACAGGGCCGACAGAGCCCGACAGAGTCCGACAGAGCCCGACAGAGCCCGACAGGACCCAGCAGAGCCCGACAGAGCCCGACAGAGCCCGACAGAGCCCGACAGGGCCCGACAGAGCCCGACAGGGCCCGATAGAGCCCGACAGGGCCCGACAGGGCCCAGTAGAGCCCGACAGAGCCCGACAGGGTCCGACAGAGCCCGACAGAGCCCGACAGGGCCCGACAGAGCCCGACAGAGCCCGACAGTGCCCTACAGGGCCCAGTAGAGCCCGACAGAGCCCGACAGAGCCCGACAGGGCCCGACAGGGCCCGACAGGGCCCGACAGAGCCCAGTAGAGCCCGACAGAGCCCGACAGGGCCCGACAGAGCCCGACAGAGCCCGACAGGGCCCAGTAGAGCCCAGTAGAGCCCGACAGAACCCAGTAGACACCGACAGAGCCCGACAGAGCCCGACAGGGCCCGACAGGGCCCGACAGGGCCCGACAGAGCCCGACAGAGCCCGACAGGGCCCAGTACAGCCCGACAGAGCCCGACAGAGCCCGACAGAGCCCAGTAGAGCCCGACAGAGCCCGACATAGCCCGACAGAGCACGACAGGGCCCGACAGAGCCCGACAGAGCCCGACAGAGCCCGACAGGGCCCGACAGGGCCCAGTAGAGCCCGACAGGGCCCGACAGGGCCCTGTAGAGCCCGACAGGGCCCGACAGGGCCCGACAGGGCCCGACAGAGCCCGACAGAGCCCGACAGAGCCCGACAGGGCCCGACAGAGCCCGACAGAGCGCGACAGAGCCCGACAGGGCCCGACAGAGCCCGACAGAACCCGACAGGGCCCAGTAGAGCCCGACAGAGCCCGACAGGGCCCAGTAGAGCCCGACAGAGCCCGACAGAGCCCGACAGAGCCCGACAGGGCCCGACAGGGCCCGACAGGGCCCGACAGGGCCCAGTAGAGCCCGACAGAGCCCGACAGGGCCCGACAGAGCCCGACAGAGCCCGACAGAGCCCGACAGGGCCCGACAGAGCCCGACAGGGCCCGACAGGGCCCGACAGGGCCCAGTAGAGCCCGACAGAGCCCGACAGAGCCCGACAGAGCCCGACAGGGCCCAGTAGAGCCCGACAGAGCCCGACAGAGCCCGACAGGGCCCGACAGAGCCCGACAGGGCCCGACAGGGCCCGACAGGGCCCAGTAGAGCCCGACAGAGCCCGACAGAGCCCGACAGGGCCCGACAGGGCCCAGTAGAGCCCAACAGAGCCCGACAGGGCCCGAAAGAGCCCGACAGAGCCCGACAGGGCCCGACAGGGCCCGACAGAGCCCGACAGAGCCCGACAGGACCCAGCAGAGCCCGACAGAGCCCGACAGAGCCCGACAGAGCCCGACAGGGCCCGACAGTGCCCGACATAGCCCGACAGAGCCCGACAGGGCCCAGAAGAGCCCGACAGAGCCCGACAGGGCCCGACATAGCCCGACAGAGCCCGACAGGGCCCGACAGAGCCCGACAGGGCCCAGTAGAGCCCGACAGAGCCCGACAGAGCCCGACAGAACCCGACAGGGCCTGACAGAGGCCGACAGACCCCGACAGGGCCCGACAGGGCCCGACAGAGCCCAGTAGAGCCCGACAGAGCCCGACAGAGCCCGACAGAGCCCGCCAGAGCCCGACAGGGCCCAGTAGAGCCCAGTAGAGCCCGACAGAGCCCAGTAGACACCGACAGAGCCCGACAGAGCCCGACAGAGCCCGACAGGGCCCGACAGGGCCCGACAGAGCCCGACAGAGCCCGACAGGGCCCGACAGAGCCCGACAGGGCCCGACAGAGCCCGACATAGCCCGACAGAGCCCGACAGAGCCCGACAGAGCCCGACAGGGCCCGACAGAGCCCAGTAGAGCCCGACAGGGCCCGAGAGGGCCCAGTAGAGCCCGACAGAGCCCGACAGAGCCCAACAGAGCCCGACAGGGCCCGACAGAGCCCGACAGGGCCCGACAGGGCCCGACAGTGCCCGACAGAGCGCGACAGAGCCCGACAGGGCCCGACAGGGCCCGACAGAACCCGACAGGGCCCAGTAGAGCCCGACAGAGCCCGACAGGGCCCAGTAGAGCCCGACAGAGCCCGACAGAGCCCGACAGAGCCCGACAGGGCCCGACAGAGCCCGACAGAGCCCGACAGAGCCCGACAGAGCCCGACAGGGCCCAGTAGAGCCCAGTAGAGCCCGACAGAACCCAGTAGACACCGACAGAGCCCGACAGAGCCCGACAGAGCCCGACAGAGCCCGACAGGGCCCGACAGAGCCCGACAGAGCCCGACAGAGCCCGACAGAGCCCGACAGGGCCCAGTAGAGCCCGACAGAGCCCGACAGAGCCCGACAGAGCCCAGTAGAGCCCGACAGAGCCCGACAGAGCCCGACAGAGCCCGACAGAGCCCGACAGGGCCCGACAGAGCCCAACAGAGCCCGACAGAGCCCGACAGGGCCCGACAGAGCCCAGTAGAGCCCGACAGGGCCCGACAGGGCCCAGTAGAGCCCGACAGAGCCCGACAGAGCCCGACAGGGCCCGACAGAGCCCGACAGAGCCCGACAGAGCCCGACAGGGCCCGACAGAGCCCGACAGAGCGCGACAGAGCCCGACAGGGCCCGACAGAGCCCGACAGAACCCGACAGGGCCCAGTAGAGCCCGACAGAGCCCGACAGGGCCCAGTAGAGCCCGACAGAGCCCGACAGAGCCCGACAGAGCCCGACAGGGCCCGACAGGGCCCAGTAGAGCCCAACAGAGCCCGACAGGGCCCGACAGAGCCCGACAGAGCCCGACAGAGCCCGACAGAGCCCGACAGGGCCCGACAGGGCCCGACAGGGCCCAGTAGAGCCCGACAGAGCCCGACAGAGCCCGACAGAGCCCGACAGAGCCCAGTAGAGCCCGACAGAGCCCGACAGAGCCCGACAGAGCCCAGTAGAGCCCGACAGAGCCCGACAGAGCCCGACAGAGCCCGACAGGGCCCGACAGAGCCCGACAGAGCCCGACAGAGCCCGACAGGGCCCGACAGAGCCCAGTAGAGCCCGACAGGGCCCGACAGGGCCCAGTAGAGCCCGACAGAGCCCGACAGAGCCCAACAGAGCCCGACAGGGCCCGACAGAGCCCGACAGAGCCCAGTAGAGCCCGACAGAGCCCGACAGAGCCCGACAGAGCCCGACAGAGCCCGACAGGGCCCGACAGAGCCCGACAGAGCCCGACAGAGCCCGACAGGGCCCGACAGAGCCCAGTAGAGCCCGACAGGGCCCGACAGGGCCCAGTAGAGCCCGACAGAGCCCGACAGAGCCCGACAGGGCCCGACAGAGCCCGACAGAGCCCGACAGAGCCCGACAGGGCCCGACAGAGCCCGACAGAGCCCGACAGAGCCCGACAGGGCCCGACAGAGCCCGACAGAACCCGACAGGGCCCAGTAGAGCCCGACAGAGCCCGACAGGGCCCAGTAGAGCCCGACAGAGCCCGACAGAGCCCGACAGAGCCCGACAGGGCCCGACAGGGCCCAGTAGAGCCCGACAGAGCCCGACAGGGCCCGACAGAGCCCGACAGAGCCCGACAGAGCCCGACAGGGCCCGACAGGGCCCGACAGGGCCGACAGGCCCAGTAGAGCCCGACAGAGCCCGACAGAGCCCGACAGGGCCCGACAGGGCCCAGTAGAGCCCAACAGAGCCCGACAGAGCCCGACAGGGCCCGACAGGGCCCGACAGGGCCCTGTAGAGCCCGACAGAGCCCGACAGAGGCCGACAGGGCCCGACAGGGCCCAGTAGAGCCCAACAGAGCCCGACAGGGCCCGACAGAGCCCGACAGGGCCCGACAGGGCCCGACAGGGCCCGACAGGGCCCGACAGAGCCCGACAGAGCCCGACAGGACCCAGCAGAGCCCGACAGAGCCCGACAGAGCCCGACAGAGCCCGACAGGGCCCGACAGTGCCCGACAGAGCCCGACAGAGCCCGACAGGGCCCGACAGGGCCCAGTAGAGCCCGACAGAGCCCGACAGGGCCCGACAGAGCCCGACAGAGCCCGACAGAGCCCGACAGAACCCGACAGGGCCCGACAGAGCCCGACGAGGCAGAGCGACAGGGCCCGACAGGCCCGACAGGGCCCCGACAGGGCCCGACAGAGCCCAGTAGAGCCCGACAGAGCCCGACAGGAATCGACAGAGCCCGCCAGAGCCCGACAGGGCCCAGTAGAGCCCAGTAGAGCCCGACAGAGCCCAGTAGACACCGACAGAGCCCGACAGAGCCCGACAGAGCCCGACAGGGCCCGACAGGGCCCGACAGAGCCCGACAGAGCCCGACAGGGCCCGACAGAGCCCGACAGGGCCCAGTAGAGCCCGACAGAGCCCGACAGAGCCCGACAGAGCCCAGTAGAGCCCGACAGAGCCCGACAGAGCCCGACAGGGCCCAGTAGAGCCCGACAGAGCCCGACAGAGCCCAGTAGAGCCCAGTAGAGCCCGACAGAGCCCGACATAACCCGACAGAGCCCGACAGAGCCCAGTTGAGCCCGACAGAGCCCGACAGAGCCCGACAGAGCCCGACAGAGCCCGACAGTGCCCGACAGGTCCCAGTAGAGCCCGACAGAGCCCGACAGAGCCCGACAGAGCCCGACAGAGCCCAGTAGAGCCCGACAGAGCCCGACAGAGCCCGACAGAGCCCAGTAGAGCCCGACAGAGCCCGACAGAGCCCGACAGAGCCCGACAGGGCCCGACAGAGCCCGACAGAGCCCGACAGAGCCCGACAGGGCCCGACAGAGCCCAGTAGAGCCCGACAGGGCCCGACAGGGCCCAGTAGAGCCCGACAGAGCCCGACAGAGCCCAACAGAGCCCGACAGGGCCCGACAGAGCCCGACAGAGCCCAGTAGAGCCCGACAGAGCCCGACAGAGCCCGACAGAGCCCGACAGGGCCCGACAGAGCCCGACAGAGCCCGACAGAGCCCGACAGGGCCCGACAGAGCCCAGTAGAGCCCGACAGGGCCCGACAGGGCCCAGTAGAGCCCGACAGAGCCCGACAGAGCCCGACAGGGCCCGACAGAGCCCGACAGAGCCCGACAGAGCCCGACAGGGCCCGACAGAGCCCGACAGAGTGCGACAGAGCCCGACAGGGCCCGACAGAGCCCGACAGAACCCGACAGGGCCCAGTAGAGCCCGACAGAGCCCGACAGGGCCCAGTAGAGCCCGACAGAGCCCGACAGAGCCCGACAGAGCCCGACAGGGCCCGACAGGGCCCAGTAGAGCCCGACAGAGCCCGACAGGGCCCGACAGAGCCCGACAGAGCCCGACAGAGCCCGACAGAGCCCGACAGGGCCCGACAGGGCCCGACAGGGCCCAGTAGAGCCCGACAGAGCCCGACAGAGCCCGACAGGGCCCGACAGGGCCCAGTAGAGCCCGACAGAGCCCGACAGAGCCCGACAGGGCCCGACAGAGCCCGACAGGGCCCGACAGGGCCCGACAGGGCCCTGTAGAGCCCGACAGAGCCCGACAGAGCCCGACAGGGCCCGACAGGGCCCAGTAGAGCCCAACAGAGCCCGACAGGGCCCGACAGAGCCCGACAGGGCCCGACAGGGCCCGACAGGGCCCGACAGGGCCCGACAGAGCCCGACAGAGCCCGACAGGACCCAGCAGAGCCCGACAGAGCCTGACAGAGCCCGACAGAGCCCGACAGAGCCCGACAGGGCCCGACAGTGCCCGACAGAGCCCGACAGAGCCCGACAGGGCCCGACAGGGCCCAGTAGAGCCCGACAGAGCCCGACAGGGCCCGACAGAGCCCGACAGAGCCCGACAGAGCCCGACAGAACCCGACAGGGCCCGACAGAGCCCGACAGAGCCCGACAGGGCCCGACAGGGCCCGACAGGGCCCGACAGAGCCCAGTAGAGCCCGACAGAGCCCGACAGGGCCCGACAGAGCCCGCCAGAGCCCGACAGGGCCCAGTAGAGCCCAGTAGAGCCCGACAGAGCCCAGTAGACACCGACAGAGCCCGACAGAGCCCGACAGAGCCCGACAGGGCCCGACAGGGCCCGACAGAGCCCGACAGAGCCCGACAGGGCCCGACAGAGCCCGACAGGGCCCAGTAGAGCCCGACAGAGCCCGACAGAGCCCGACAGAGCCCAGTAGAGCCCGACAGAGCCCGACAGAGCCCGACAGAGCCCGACAGGGCCCGACAGAGCCCGACAGAGCCCGACAGAGCCCGACAGGGCCCGACAGAGCCCAGTAGAGCCCGACAGGGCCCGACAGGGCCCAGTAGAGCCCGACAGAGCCCGACAGAGCCCAACAGAGCCCGACAGGGCCCGACAGAGCCCGACAGAGCCCGACAGGGCCCGACAGAGCCCGACAGAGCCCGACAGGGCCCGACAGTGCCCGACAGAGCGCGACAGAGCCCGACAGGGCCCGACAGAGCCCGACAGAACCCGACAGGGCCCAGTAGAGCCCGACAGAGCCCGACAGGGCCCAGTAGAGCCCGACAGAGCCCGACAGAGCCCGACAGAGCCCGACAGGGCCCGTCAGAGCCCGACAGAGCCCGACAGAGCCCGACAGGGCCCAGTAGAGCCCGACAGAGCCCGACAGGGCCCGACAGAGCCCGACAGAGCCCGACAGGGCCCGACAGGGCCCAGTAGAGCCCGACAGAGCCCGACAGGGCCCGACAGAGCCCGACAGAGCCCGACAGAGCCCGACAGAACCCGACAGGGCCCGACAGAGCCCGACAGAGCCCGACAGGGCCCGACAGGGCCCGACAGGGCCCGACAGAGCCCAGTAGAGCCCGACAGAGCCCGACAGGGCCCGACAGAGCCCGCCAGAGCCCGACAGGGCCCAGTAGAGCCCAGTAGAGCCCGACAGAGCCCAGTAGACACCGACAGAGCCCGACAGAGCCCGACAGAGCCCGACAGGGCCCGACAGGGCCCGACAGAGCCCGACAGAGCCCGACAGGGCCCGACAGAGCCCGACAGGGCCCAGTAGAGCCCGACAGAGCCCGACAGAGCCCGACAGAGCCCAGTAGAGCCCGACAGAGCCCGACAGAGCCCGACAGAGCCCGACAGGGCCCGACAGAGCCCGACAGAGCCCGACAGAGCCCGACAGGGCCCGACAGAGCCCAGTAGAGCCCGACAGGGCCCGACAGGGCCCAGTAGAGCCCGACAGAGCCCGACAGAGCCCAACAGAGCCCGACAGGGCCCGACAGAGCCCGACAGAGCCCGACAGGGCCCGACAGAGCCCGACAGAGCCCGACAGGGCCCGACAGTGCCCGACAGAGCGCGACAGAGCCCGACAGGGCCCGACAGAGCCCGACAGAACCCGACAGGGCCCAGTAGAGCCCGACAGAGCCCGACAGGGCCCAGTAGAGCCCGACAGAGCCCGACAGAGCCCGACAGAGCCCGACAGGGCCCGTCAGAGCCCGACAGAGCCCGACAGAGCCCGACAGGGCCCAGTAGAGCCCGACAGAGCCCGACAGGGCCCGACAGAGCCCGACAGAGCCCGACAGGGCCCGACAGGGCCCGACAGGGCCCGACAGGGCCCAGTAGAGCCCGACAGAGCCCGACAGAGCCCGACAGAGCCCGACAGGGCCCGACAGAGCCCGACAGGGCCCGACAGGGCCCAGTAGAGCCCGACAGAGCCCGACAGGGCCCAACAGAGCCCGACAGGGCCCAACAGAGCCCGACAGAGCTAGACAGAGCGCGACAGGGCCCAGTAGAGCCCGACAGAGCCCGACAGAGCCCGACAGAGCCCGACAGAGCCCGACAGGGCCCGACAGGGCCCGACAGGGCCCGACAGAGCCCGACAGGGCCCGACAGAGCCCAGTAGAGCCCGACAGAGCCCGACAGAGCCCGACAGAGCCCGACAGGGCCCGACAGGGCCCGACAGGGCCCGACAGAGCCCGACAGGGCCCGACAGGGCCCGACAGAGCCCGACAGAGCCCAGTAGAGCCCGACAGAGCCCGACAGAGCCCGACAGGGCCCGACAGGGCCCGACAGGGCCCAGTAGAGCCCGACAGAGCCCGACAGAGCCCAGTAGAGCCCAGTAGAGCCCGACAGAGCCCGACAGGGCCCGACAGAGCCCGACAGGGCCCGACAGGGCCCAGTAGAGCCCGACAGGGCCCGACAGAGCCCGACAGAGCCCGACAGGGCCCGACAGAGCCCGACAGAGCCCGACAGAGCCCGACAGGTCCCGACAGGGCCCGACAGAGCCCGACAGAGCCCGACAGAGCCCGATAGAGCCCGACAGAGCCCGACAGGGCCCAGTAGAGCCCAGTAGAGCCCGACAGAGTCCAGTAGAGCCCGACAGAGCCCGACAGAGCCCGACAGGGCCCAACAGGGCCCGACAGGGCCCGACAGAGCCCGACGGAGCCCGACAGGGCCCGACAGGGCCCGACAGAGCCCGACAGAGCCCGACAGGGCCCGACAGAGCCCGACAGAGCCCGACAGGGCCCGACAGAGCCCGACAGGGCCCGACAGAGCCCGACAGAGCTCAGTAGAGCCCGACAGAGCCCGACAGAGCCCGACAGAGCCCGACAGAGCCCGACAGAGCCCGACAGGGCCCGACAGGGCCCGACAGAGCCCAGTAGAGCCCGATAGAGCCCGATAGAGCCCGACAGAGCCCGACAGAGCCCGACAGGGCCCAGTAGAGCCCAGTAGAGCCCGACAGAGCCCAGTAGAGCCCGACAGAGCCCGACAGAGCCCGACAGAGCCCAACAGGGCCCGACAGGGCCCGACAGAGCCCGACAGGGCCCGACAGAGCCCGACAGAGCCCGACAGGGCCCGACAGAGCCTGACAGAGCCCGACAGGGCCCAGTAGAGCCCGACAGAGCCCGACAGAGCCCGACAGAACCCGACAGAGCCCGACAGAGCCCGACAGAGCCCGACAGAGCCCGACAGAGCCCGACAGAGCCCAGTAGAGCCCAGTAGAGCCCGACAGAGCCCGACATAACCCGACAGAGCCCGACAGAGCCCAGTTGAGCCCGACAGAGCCCGACAGAGCCCGACAGAGCCCGACAGAGCCCGACAGTGCCCGACAGGTCCCAGTAGAGCCCGACAGAGCCCGACAGAGCCCGACAGAGCCCGACAGAGCCCAGTAGAGCCCGACAGAGCCCGACAGAGCCCGACAGAGCCCAGTAGAGCCCGACAGAGCCCGACAGAGCCCGACAGAGCCCGACAGGGCCCGACAGAGCCCGACAGAGCCCGACAGAGCCCGACAGGGCCCGACAGAGCCCAGTAGAGCCCGACAGGGCCCGACAGGGCCCAGTAGAGCCCGACAGAGCCCGACAGAGCCCAACAGAGCCCGACAGGGCCCGACAGAGCCCGACAGAGCCCGACAGGGCCCGACAGAGCCCGACAGAGCCCGACAGGGCCCGACAGTGCCCGACAGAGCGCGACAGAGCCCGACAGGGCCCGACAGAGCCCGACAGAACCCGACAGGGCCCAGTAGAGCCCGACAGAGCCCGACAGGGCCCAGTAGAGCCCGACAGAGCCCGACAGAGCCCGACAGAGCCCGACAGGGCCCGTCAGAGCCCGACAGAGCCCGACAGAGCCCGACAGGGCCCAGTAGAGCCCGACAGAGCCCGACAGGGCCCGACAGAGCCCGACAGAGCCCGACAGGGCCCGACAGGGCCCGACAGGGCCCAGTAGAGCCCGACAGAGCCCGACAGAGCCCGACAGGGCCCGACAGGGCCCAGTAGAGCCCGACAGAGCCCGACAGAGCCCGACAGAGCCCGACAGGGCCCGACAGAGCCCGACAGGGCCCGACAGGGCCCAGTAGAGCCCGACAGAGCCCGACAGGGCCCAACAGAGCCCGACAGGGCCCAACAGAGCCCGACAGAGCTAGACAGAGCGCGACAGGGCCCAGTAGAGCCCGACAGAGCCCGACAGAGCCCGACAGAGCCCGACAGAGCCCGACAGGGCCCGACAGGGCCCGACAGAGCCCGACAGGGCCCGACAGAGCCCGACAGGGCCCGACAGAGCCCAGTAGAGCCCGACAGAGCCCGACAGAGCCCGACAGAGCCCGACAGGGCCCGACAGGGCCCGACAGGGCCCGACAGAGCCCGACAGGGCCCGACAGGGCCCGACAGAGCCCGACAGAGCCCAGTAGAGCCCGACAGAGCCCGACAGAGCCCGACAGGGCCCGACAGGGCCCGACAGGGCCCAGTAGAGCCCGACAGAGCCCGACAGAGCCCAGTAGAGCCCAGTAGAGCCCGACAGAGCCCGACAGGGCCCGACAGAGCCCGACAGGGCCCGACAGGGCCCAGTAGAGCCCGACAGGGCCCGACAGAGCCCGACAGAGCCCGACAGGGCCCGACAGAGCCCGACAGAGCCCGACAGAGCCCGACAGGTCCCGACAGGGCCCGACAGAGCCCGACAGAGCCCGACAGAGCCCGATAGAGCCCGACAGAGCCCGACAGGACCCAGTAGAGCCCAGTAGAGCCCGACAGAGTCCAGTAGAGCCCGACAGAGCCCGACAGAGCCCGACAGGGCCCAACAGGGCCCGACAGGGCCCGACAGAGCCCGACGGAGCCCGACAGGGCCCGACAGGGCCCGACAGAGCCCGACGGAGCCCGACAGGGCCCGACAGAGCCCGACAGAGCCCGACAGGGCCCGACAGAGCCCGACAGGGCCCGACAGAGCCCGACAGAGCTCAGTAGAGCCCGACAGAGCCCGACAGAGCCCGACAGAGCCCGACAGAGCCCGACAGGGCCCGACAGAGCCCAGTAGAGCCCGATAGAGCCCGATAGAGCCCGACAGAGCCCGACAGAGCCCGACAGGGCCCAGTGGAGCCCAGTAGAGCCCGACAGAGCCCAGTAGAGCCCGACAGAGCCCGACAGAGCCCGACAGAGCCCAACAGGGCCCGACAGGGCCCGACAGAGCCCGACAGGGCCCGACAGAGCCCGACAGAGCCCGACAGGACCCAGTAGAGCCCAGTAGAGCCCGACAGAGTCCAGTAGAGCCCGACAGAGCCCGACAGAGCCCGACAGGGCCCAACAGGGCCCGACAGGGCCCGACAGGGCCCGACAGAGCCCAGTAGAGCCCGACAGAGCCCGACAGAGCCCGACAGGGCCCGACAGGGCCCGACAGGGCCCGACAGAGCCCGACAGGGCCCGACAGGGCCCGACAGAGCCCGACAGAGCCCGACAGAGCCCGACAGGGCCCGACAGAGCCCGACAGGGCCCGACAGAGCCCGACAGGGCCCGACAGGGCCGGACAGAGCCCAGTTTAGCCCAGTAGAGCCCGACAGAGCCCGACAGAGCCCGACAGGGCCCGACAGGGCCCAGTAGAGCCCGACAGAGCCCGACAGGACCCGACAGAGCCCGACAGAGCCCGACAGGGCCCGACAGAGCCCGACAGAGTCCGACAGAGCCCGACAGGACCCAGCAGAGCCCGACAGAGCCCGACAGAGCCCGACAGAGCCCGACAGGGCCCGACAGGGCCCGACAGAGCCCGACAGAGCCCGACAGGGCCCGACAGGGCCCAGTAGAGCCCGACAGAGCCCGACAGGGCCCGGCAGAGCCCGACAGAGCCCGACAGGGCCCGACAGGGCCCGACAGGGCCCAGTAGAGCCCGACAGAGCCCGACAGAGCCCAGTAGAGCCCAGTAGAGCCCGACAGAGCCCGACAGAGCCCGACAGAGCCCGACAGGGCCCGACAGGGCCCGACAGAGCCCGACAGAGCCCGACAGGGCCCGACAGAGCCCGACAGGGCCCGATAGGGCCCAGTAGAGCCAGACAGAGCCCGACAGAGCCCGACAGAGCCCGACAGGGCCCGACAGGGCCCGACAGAGCCCGACAGAGCCCGACAGGGCCCGACAGAGCCCAACAGGGCCCGACAGGGCCCAGTAGAGCCCAGTAGAGCCCGACAGAGCCCGACAGAGCCCGACATAACCCGACAGAGCCCAGTTGAGCCCGACAGAGCCCGACAGAGCCCGACAGAGCCCGACAGAGCCCGACAGGGCCCGACAGGTCCCAGTAGAGCCCGACAGAGCCCGACAGAGCCCGACAGAGCCCAGTAGAGCCCGACAGAGCCCGACAGAGCCCGACAGAGCCCGACAGGGCCCGACAGGGCCCGACAGAGCCCGACAGAGCCCAGTAGAGCCCGACAGAGCCCGACAGAGCCCGACAGAGCCCGACAGGGCCCGACAGGGCCCGACAGGGCCCGACAGAGCCCGACAGGGCCCGACAGGGCCCGACAGAACCCGACAGGGCCCAGTAGAGCCCGACAGAGCCCGACAGGGCCCAGTAGAGCCCGACAGAGCCCGACAGAGCCCGACAGAGCCCGACAGGGCCCGACAGAGCCCGACAGAGCCCGACAGAGCCCGACAGGGCCCAGTAGAGCCCGACAGAGCCCGACAGAGATCGACAGGGCCCGACAGGGCCCAGTAGAGCCCGACAGAGCCCGACAGAGCCCGACAGAGCCCGACAGGGCCCGACAGAGCCCGACAGAGCCCGACAGGGCCCAACAGGGCCCGACAGGGCCCAGTAGAGCCTTTCAGAGCCCGACAGGGCCCAACAGAGCCCGACAGAGCCCGACAGAGCCCGACAGAGCGCGACAGGGCCCAGTAGAGCCCGACAGAGCCCGACAGAGCCCGACAGAGCCCGACAGAGCCCGACAGGGCCCGACAGGGCCCGACAGAGCCCAGAAGAGCCCGACAGAGCCCGACAGAGCCCGACAGAGCCCGACAGGGCCCGACAGGGCCCGACAGGGCCCGACAGAGCCCGACAGAGCCCGACAGTGCCCGACAGAGCCCGACAGAACCCGACAGGGCCCAGTAGAGCCCGACAGAGCCCGACAGGGCCCAGTAGAGCCCGACAGAGCCCGACAGAGCCCGACAGAGCCCGACAGGGCCCGACAGGGCCCGACAGAGCCCGACAGGGCCCAGTAGAGCCCGACAGAGCCCGACAGGGCCCGACAGAGCCCGACAGGGCCCGACAGGGCCCGACAGGGCCCGACAGAGCCCGACAGAGCCCGACAGGGCCCGACAGGGCCCAGTAGAGCCCGACAGAGCCCGACAGAGCCCGACAGGGCCCGACAGGGCCCAGTAGAGCCCGACAGAGCCCGACAGAGCCCGACAGGGCCCGACAGAGCCCGACAGGGCCCGACAGGGCCTGACAGGGCCCAGTAGAGCCCGACAGAGCCCGACAGAGCCCGACAGGGCCCGACAGGGCCCAGTAGAGCCCAACAGTGCCCGACAGGGCCCGAAAGAGCCCGACAGAGCCCGACAGGGCCCGACAGGGCCCGACAGGGCCCGACAGAGCCCGACAGAACCCGACAGGGCCCGACAGAGCCCGACAGAGCCCGACAGGGCCCGACAGGGCCCGACAGGGCCCGACAGAGCCCAGTAGAGCCCGACAGAGCCCGACAGGGCCCGACAGAGCCCGCCAGAGCCCGACAGGGCCCAGTAGAGCCCAGTAGAGCCCGACAGAGCCCAGTAGACACCGACAGAGCCCGACAGAGCCCGACAGAGCCCGACAGGGCCCGACAGGGCCCGACAGAGCCCGACAGAGCCCGACAGGGCCCGACAGATCCCGACAGGGCCCAGTAGAGCCCGACAGAGCCCGACAGAGCCCGACAGAGCCCAGTAGAGCCCGACAGAGCCCGACAGAGCCCGACAGAGCCCGACAGGGCCCGACAGAGCCCGACAGAGCCCGACAGAGCCCGACAGGGCCCGACAGAGCCCAGTAGAGCCCGACAGGGCCCGACAGGGCCCAGTAGAGCCCGACAGAGCCCGACAGAGCCCAACAGAGCCCGACAGGGCCCGACAGAGCCCGACAGAGCCCGACAGGGCCCGACAGAGCCCGACAGAGCCCGATAGGGCCCGACAGTGCCCGACAGAGCGCGACAGAGCCCGACAGGGCCCGACAGAGCCCGACAGAACCCGACAGGGCCCAGTAGAGCCCGACAGAGCCCGACAGGGCCCAGTAGAGCCCGACAGAGCCCGACAGAGCCCGACAGAGCCCGACAGGGCCCGTCAGAGCCCGACAGAGCCCGACAGAGCCCGACAGGGCCCAGTAGAGCCCGACAGAGCCCGACAGGGCCCGACAGAGCCCGACAGAGCCCGACAGGGCCCGACAGGGCCCGACAGGGCCCAGTAGAGCCCGACAGAGCCCGACAGAGCCCGACAGGGCCCGACAGGGCCCAGTAGAGCCCGACAGAGCCCAACAGAGCCCGACAGAGCCCGACAGGGCCCGACAGAGCCCGACAGGGCCCGACAGGGCCCAGTAGAGCCCGACAGAGCCCGACAGGGCCCAACAGAGCCCGACAGGGCCCAACAGAGCCCGACAGAGCTAGACAGAGCGCGACAGGGCCCAGTAGAGCCCGACAGAGCCCGACAGAGCCCGACAGAGCCCGACAGGGCCCGACAGGGCCCGACAGGGCCCGACAGGGCCCGACAGAGCCCGACAGGGCCCGACAGAGCCCAGTAGAGCCCGACAGAGCCCGACAGAGCCCGACAGAGCCCGACAGGGCCCGACAGGGCCCGACAGGGCCCGACAGAGCCCGACAGGGCCCGACAGGGCCCGACAGGGCCCGACAGAGCCCAGTAGAGCCCGACAGAGCCCGACAGAGCCCGACAGGGCCCGACAGGGCCCGACAGGGCCCAGTAGAGCCCGACAGAGCCCGACAGAGCCCAGTAGAGCCCAGTAGAGCCCGACAGAGCCCGACAGGGCCCGACAGAGCCCGACAGGGCCCGACAGGGCCCAGTAGAGCCCGACAGGGCCCGACAGAGCCCGACAGAGCCCGACAGGGCCCGACAGAGCCCGACAGAGCCCGACAGAGCCCGACAGGTCCCGACAGGGCCCGACAGAGCCCGACAGAGCCCGACAGAGCCCGATAGAGCCCGACAGAGCCCGACAGGGCCCAGTAGAGCCCAGTAGAGCCCGACAGAGTCCAGTAGAGCCCGACAGAGCCCGACAGAGCCCGACAGGGCCCAACAGGGCCCGACAGGGCCCGACAGAGCCCGACGGAGCCCGACAGGGCCCGACAGGGCCCGACAGAGCCCGACAGAGCCCGACAGGGCCCGACAGAGCCCGACAGAGCCCGACAGGGCCCGACAGAGCCCGACAGGGCCCGACAGAGCCCGACAGAGCTCAGTAGAGCCCGACAGAGCCCGACAGAGCCCGACAGAGCCCGACAGAGCCCGACAGAGCCCGACAGGGCCCGACAGGGCCCGACAGAGCCCAGTAGAGCCCGATAGAGCCCGATAGAGCCCGACAGAGCCCGACAGAGCCCGACAGGGCCCAGTAGAGCCCAGTAGAGCCCGACAGAGCCCAGTAGAGCCCGACAGAGCCCGACAGAGCCCGACAGAGCCCAACAGGGCCCGACAGGGCCCGACAGAGCCCGACAGGGCCCGACAGAGCCCGACAGAGCCCGACAGAGCCCGACAGAGCCCGACAGGGCCCGACAGAGCCTGACAGAGCCCGACAGGGCCCAGTAGAGCCCGACAGAGCCCGACAGAGCCCGACAGAACCCGACAGAGCCCGACAGAGCCCGACAGAGCCCGACAGAGCCCGACAGAGCCCGACAGAGCCCAGTAGAGCCCAGTAGAGCCCGACAGAGCCCGACATAACCCGACAGAGCCCGACAGAGCCCAGTTGAGCCCGACAGAGCCCGACAGAGCCCGACAGAGCCCGACAGAGCCCGACAGTGCCCGACAGGTCCCAGTAGAGCCCGACAGAGCCCGACAGAGCCCGACAGAGCCCGACAGAGCCCAGTAGAGCCCGACAGAGCCCGACAGAGCCCGACAGAGCCCAGTAGAGCCCGACAGAGCCCGACAGAGCCCGACAGAGCCCGACAGGGCCCGACAGAGCCCGACAGAGCCCGACAGAGCCCGACAGGGCCCGACAGAGCCCAGTAGAGCCCGACAGGGCCCGACAGGGCCCAGTAGAGCCCGACAGAGCCCGACAGAGCCCAACAGAGCCCGACAGGGCCCGACAGAGCCCGACAGAGCCCGACAGGGCCCGACAGAGCCCGACAGAGCCCGACAGGGCCCGACAGTGCCCGACAGAGCGCGACAGAGCCCGACAGGGCCCGACAGAGCCCGACAGAACCCGACAGGGCCCAGTAGAGCCCGACAGAGCCCGACAGGGCCCAGTAGAGCCCGACAGAGCCCGACAGAGCCCGACAGGGCCCGTCAGAGCCCGACAGAGCCCGACAGAGCCCGACAGGGCCCAGTAGAGCCCGACAGAGCCCGACAGGGCCCGACAGAGCCCGACAGAGCCCGACAGGGCCCGACAGGGCCCGACAGGGCCCAGTAGAGCCCGACAGAGCCCGACAGAGCCCGACAGGGCCCGACAGGGCCCAGTAGAGCCCGACAGAGCCCGACAGAGCCCGACAGAGCCCGACAGGGCCCGACAGAGCCCGACAGGGCCCGACAGGGCCCAGTAGAGCCCGACAGAGCCCGACAGGGCCCAACAGAGCCCGACAGGGCCCAACAGAGCCCGACAGAGCTAGACAGAGCGCGACAGGGCCCAGTAGAGCCCGACAGAGCCCGACAGAGCCCGACAGAGCCCGACAGAGCCCGACAGGGCCCGACAGGGCCCGACAGAGCCCGACAGGGCCCGACAGAGCCCGACAGGGCCCGACAGAGCCCAGTAGAGCCCGACAGAGCCCGACAGAGCCCGACAGAGCCCGACAGGGCCCGACAGGGCCCGACAGGGCCCGACAGAGCCCGACAGGGCCCGACAGGGCCCGACAGAGCCCGACAGAGCCCAGTAGAGCCCGACAGAGCCCGACAGAGCCCGACAGGGCCCGACAGGGCCCGACAGGGCCCAGTAGAGCCCGACAGAGCCCGACAGAGCCCAGTAGAGCCCAGTAGAGCCCGACAGAGCCCGACAGGGCCCGACAGAGCCCGACAGGGCCCGACAGGGCCCAGTAGAGCCCGACAGGGCCCGACAGAGCCCGACAGAGCCCGACAGGGCCCGACAGAGCCCGACAGAGCCCGACAGAGCCCGACAGGTCCCGACAGGGCCCGACAGAGCCCGACAGAGCCCGACAGAGCCCGATAGAGCCCGACAGAGCCCGACAGGACCCAGTAGAGCCCAGTAGAGCCCGACAGAGTCCAGTAGAGCCCGACAGAGCCCGACAGAGCCCGACAGGGCCCAACAGGGCCCGACAGGGCCCGACAGAGCCCGACGGAGCCCGACAGGGCCCGACAGGGCCCGACAGAGCCCGACGGAGCCCGACAGGGCCCGACAGAGCCCGACAGAGCCCGACAGGGCCCGACAGAGCCCGACAGGGCCCGACAGAGCCCGACAGAGCTCAGTAGAGCCCGACAGAGCCCGACAGAGCCCGACAGAGCCCGACAGGGCCCGACAGAGCCCAGTAGAGCCCGATAGAGCCCGATAGAGCCCGACAGAGCCCGACAGAGCCCGACAGGGCCCAGTGGAGCCCAGTAGAGCCCGACAGAGCCCAGTAGAGCCCGACAGAGCCCGACAGAGCCCGACAGAGCCCAACAGGGCCCGACAGGGCCCGACAGAGCCCGACAGGGCCCGACAGAGCCCGACAGAGCCCGACAGGGCCCGACAGAGCCTGACAGAGCCCGACAGGGCCCAGTAGAGCCCGACAGAGCCCGACAGAGCCCGACAGAACCCGACAGAGCCCGACAGAGCCCGACAGAGCCCGACAGAGCCCGACAGGGCCCAGTAGAGCCCGACAGAGCCCGACAGAGCCCAGTAGAGCCCAGTAGAGCCCGACAGAGCCCGACATAACCCGACAGAGCCCGACAGAGCCCAGTTGAGCCCGACAGAGCCCGACAGAGCCCGACAGAGCCCGACAGAGCCCGACAGTGCCCGACAGGTCCCAGTAGAGCCCGACAGAGCCCGACAGAGCCCGACAGAGCCCGACAGAGCCCAGTAGAGCCCGACAGAGCCCGACAGAGCCCGACAGAGCCCGACAGGGCCCGACAGGGCCCGACAGAGCCCAGTAGAGCCCGACAGAGCCCGACAGAGCCCGACAGGGCCCGACAGGGCCCGACAGGGCCCGACAGAGCCCGACAGGGCCCGACAGGGCCCGACAGAGCCCGACAGAGCCCGACAGAGCCCGACAGGGCCCGACAGAGCCCGACAGGGCCCGACAGGGCCGGACAGAGCCCAGTTTAGCCCAGTAGAGCCCGACAGAGCCCGACAGAGCCCGACAGGGCCCGACAGGGCCCAGTAGAGCCCGACAGAGCCCGACAGGACCCGACAGAGCCCGACAGAGCCCGACAGGGCCCGACAGAGCCCGACAGAGTCCGACAGAGCCCGACAGGACCCAGCAGAGCCCGACAGAGCCCGACAGAGCCCGACAGAGCCCGACAGGGCCCGACAGGGCCCGACAGAGCCCGACAGAGCCCGACAGGGCCCGACAGGGCCCAGTAGAGCCCGACAGAGCCCGACAGGGCCCGACAGAGCCCGACAGAGCCCGACAGGGCCCGACAGGGCCCGACAGGGCCCAGTAGAGCCCGACAGAGCCCGACAGAGCCCAGTAGAGCCCAGTAGAGCCCGACAGAGCCCGACAGAGCCCGACAGAGCCCGACAGGGCCCGACAGGGCCCGACAGAGCCCGACAGAGCCCGACAGGGCCCGACAGAGCCCGACAGGGCCCGATAGGGCCCAGTAGAGCCAGACAGAGCCCGACAGAGCCCGACAGAGCCCGACAGGGCCCGACAGGGCCCGACAGAGCCCGACAGAGCCCGACAGGGCCCGACAGAGCCCAACAGGGCCCGACAGGGCCCAGTAGAGCCCAGTAGAGCCCGACAGAGCCCGACAGAGCCCGACATAACCCGACAGAGCCCAGTTGAGCCCGACAGAGCCCGACAGAGCCCGACAGAGCCCGACAGAGCCCGACAGGGCCCGACAGGTCCCAGTAGAGCCCGACAGAGCCCGACAGAGCCCGACAGAGCCCAGTAGAGCCCGACAGAGCCCGACAGAGCCCGACAGAGCCCGACAGGGCCCGACAGGGCCCGACAGAGCCCAGTAGAGCCCGACAGAGCCCGACAGAGCCCGACAGAGCCCGACAGGGCCCGACAGGGCCCGACAGGGCCCGACAGAGCCCGACAGGGCCCGACAGGGCCCGACAGAACCCGACAGGGCCCAGTAGAGCCCGACAGAGCCCGACAGGGCCCAGTAGAGCCCGACAGAGCCCGACAGAGCCCGACAGAGCCCGACAGGGCCCGACAGAGCCCGACAGAGCCCGACAGAGCCCGACAGGGCCCAGTAGAGCCCGACAGAGCCCGACAGAGATCGACAGGGCCCGACAGGGCCCAGTAGAGCCCGACAGAGCCCGACAGAGCCCGACAGAGCCCGACAGGGCCCGACAGAGCCCGACAGAGCCCGACAGGGCCCAACAGGGCCCGACAGGGCCCAGTAGAGCCTTTCAGAGCCCGACAGGGCCCAACAGAGCCCGACAGAGCCCGACAGAGCCCGACAGAGCGCGACAGGGCCCAGTAGAGCCCGACAGAGCCCGACAGAGCCCGACAGAGCCCGACAGAGCCCGACAGGGCCCGACAGGGCCCGACAGGGCCCGACAGAGCCCAGAAGAGCCCGACAGAGCCCGACAGAGCCCGACAGAGCCCGACAGGGCCCGACAGGGCCCGACAGGGCCCGACAGAGCCCGACAGAGCCCGACAGTGCCCGACAGAGCCCGACAGAACCCGACAGGGCCCAGTAGAGCCCGACAGAGCCCGACAGGGCCCAGTAGAGCCCGACAGAGCCCGACAGAGCCCGACAGAGCCCGACAGGGCCCGACAGGGCCCGACAGAGCCCGACAGGGCCCAGTAGAGCCCGACAGAGCCCGACAGGGCCCGACAGGGCCCGACAGGGCCCGACAGAGCCCGACAGAGCCCGACAGGGCCCGACAGGGCCCAGTAGAGCCCGACAGAGCCCGACAGAGCCCGACAGGGCCCGACAGGGCCCAGTAGAGCCCGACAGAGCCCGACAGAGCCCGACAGGGCCCGACAGAGCCCGACAGGGCCCGACAGGGCCCGACAGGGCCCAGTAGAGCCCGACAGAGCCCGACAGAGCCCGACAGGGCCCGACAGGGCCCAGTAGAGCCCAACAGTGCCCGACAGGGCCCGAAAGAGCCCGACAGAGCCCGACAGGGCCCGACAGGGCCCGACAGGGCCCGACAGAGCCCGACAGGACCCAGCAGAGCCCGACAGAGCCCGACAGAGCCCGACAGAGCCCGACAGGGCCCGACAGTGCCCGACATAGCCCGACAGAGCCCGACAGGGCCCAGTAGAGCCCGACAGAGCCCGACAGGGCCCGACAGAGCCCGACAGAGCCCGACAGGGCCCGACAGAGCCCGACAGAGCCCGAAAGAGCCCGACAGGGCCCAGTAGAGCCCGACAGAGCCCGACAGAGCCCGACAGAACCCGACAGGGCCCGACAGAGCCCGACAGAGCCCGACAGGGCCCGACAGGGCCCGACAGGGCCCGACAGAGCCCAGTAGAGCCCGACAGAGCCCGACAGGGCCCGACAGGGCCCGACAGAGCCCGCCAGAGCCCGACAGGGCCCAGTAGAGCCCAGTAGAGCCCGACAGAGCCCAGTAGACACCGACAGAGCCCGACAGAGCCCGACAGAGCCCGACAGAGCCCGACAGGGCCCGACAGGGCCCGACAGGGCCCGACAGAGCCAGACAGAGCCCGACAGGGCCCGACAGGGCCCAGTAGAGCCCGACAGAGCCCGACAGAGCCCGACAGAGCCCAGTAGAGCCCGACAGAGCCCGACAGAGCCCGACAGAGCCCGACAGGGCCCGACAGAGCCCGACAGAGCCCGACAGAGCCCGACAGGGCCCGACAGAGCCCAGTAGAGCCCGACAGGGCCCGACAGGGCCCAGTAGAGCCCGACAGAGCCCGACAGAGCCCAACAGAGCCCGACAGGGCCCGACAGAGCCCGACAGAGCCCGACAGGGCCCGACAGGGCCCGACAGGGCCCGACAGTGCCCGACAGAGCGCGACAGAGCCCGACAGGGCCCGACAGGGCCCGACAGAGCCCGACAGAGCCCAACAGAGCCCAGTAGAGCCCGACAGAGCCCGACAGAGCCCGACAGGGCCCGACAGGGCCCGACAGGGCCCGACAGAGCCCGACAGGGCCCGACAGGGCCCGACAGAGCCCGACAGAGCCCGACAGAGCCCGACAGAGCCCGACAGGGTCCGACAGGGCCCGACAGAGCCCGACAGGGCCCGACAGAGCCCGACAGAGCCCGACAGAGCCCGACAGGGCCCGACAGGGCCGGACAGAGCCCAGTTTAGCCCAGTAGAGCCCGACAGACCCCGACAGAGCCCGACAGGGCCCGACAGGGCCCAGTAGAGCCCGACAGAGCCCGACAGGACCCGACAGAGCCCGACAGAGCCCGACAGGGCCCGACAGAGCCCGACAGAGTCTGACAGAGCCCGACAGGACCCAGCAGAGCCCGACAGAGCCCGACAGAGCCCGACAGAGCCCGACAGGGCCCGACAGGGCCCGACAGTGCCCGACAGAGCCCGACAGGGCCCGACAGGGCCTGACAGGGCCCAGTAGAGCCCGACAGAGCCCGACAGAGCCCAGTAGAGCCCAGTAGAGCCCGACAGAGCCCGACAGAGCCCGACAGAGCCCGACAGGGCCCGACAGGGCCCGACAGGGCCCGACAGGGCCCGACAGAGCCCGACAGGGCCCGACAGGGCCCAGTAGAGCCCGACAGAGCCCGACAGAGCCCGACAGAGCCCGACAGGGCCCGACAGAGCCCGACAGGGCCCGACAGAGCCCAGTAGAGCCCGACAGAGCCCGACAGAGCCCGACAGAGCCCGACAGGGCCCGACAGGGCCCGACAGGGCCCGACAGAGCCCAGTAGAGCCCGATAGAGCCCGATAGAGCCCGACAGAGCCCGACAGAGCCCGACAGGGCCCAGTAGAGCCCAGAAGAGCCCGACAGAGCCCAGTAGAGCCCGACAGAGCCCGACAGAGCCCGACAGAGCCCGACAGGGCCCGACAGGGCCCGACAGAGCCCGACAGGGCCCGACAGAGCCCGACAGAGCCCGACAGAGCCCGACAGGGCCCGACAGAGCCTGACAGAGCCCGACAGGGCCCAGTAGAGCCCGACAGAGCCCGACAGAGCCCGACAGAGCCCGACAGGTCCCAGTAGAGACCGACAGAGCCCAACAGAGCTTGACAGAGCCCAGTAGAGCCCGACAGAGCCCGACAGAGCCCGACAGAGCCCGACAGGGCCCGACAGAGCCCGACAGGGCCCAGTAGAGCCCGACAGAGCCCGACAGAGCCCGACAGAGCCCGACAGGGCCCGACAGAGCCCGACAGGGCCCGACAGGGCCCGACAGGGCCCGACAGAGCCCGACAGGGCCCGACAGGGCCCGACAGAACCCGACAGGGCCCAGTAGAGCCCGACAGAGCCCGACAGGGCCCAGTAGAGCCCGACAGAGCCCGACAGAGCCCGACAGAGCCCGACAGGGCCCGACAGAGCCCGACAGAGCCCGACAGAGCCCGACAGGGCCCAGTAGAGCCCGACAGAGCCCGACAGAGACCGACAGGGCCCGACAGGGCCCAGTAGAGCCCGACAGAGCCCGACAGGGCCCGACAGAGCCCGACAGAGCCCGACAGGGCCCAACAGGGCCCGACAGGGCCCAGTAGAGCCCTACAGAGCCCGACAGGGCCCAACAGAGCCCGACAGAGCCCGACAGAGCCTGACAGAGCGCGACAGGGCCCAGTAGAGCCCGACAGAGCCCGACAGAGCCCGACAGAGCCCGACAGGGCCCGACAGAGCCCGACAGGGCCCGACAGGGCCCGACAGGGCCCGACAGGGCCCGACAGAGCCCGACAGAGCCCGACAGGGCCCGACAGAGCCCAGAAGAGCCCGACAGAGCCCGACAGAGCCCGACAGAGCCCGACAGGGCCCGACAGGGCCCGACAGGGCCCGACAGAGCCCGACAGAGCCCGACAGTGCCCGACAGAGCCCGACAGAACCCGACAGGGCCCAGTAGAGCCCGACAGAGCCCGACAGGGCCCAGTAGAGCCCGACAGAGCCCGACAGAGCCCGACAGAGCCCGACAGGGCCCGACAGGGCCCGACAGAGCCCGACAGGGCCCAGTAGAGCCCGACAGAGCCCGACAGGGCCCGACAGAGCCCGACAGAGCCCGACAGAGCCCGACAGAGCCCGACAGGGCCCGACAGGGCCCGACAGAGCCCGACAGAGCCCGACAGAGCCCGACAGGGCCCGACAGGGCCCAGTAGAGCCCGACAGAGCCCGACAGAGCCCGACAGGGCCCGACAGGGCCCGACAGAGCCCGACAGAGCCCGACAGGGCCCGACAGAGCCCAACAGGGCCCGACAGGGCCCAGTAGAGCCCAGTAGAGCCCGACAGAGCCCGACAGAGCCCGACATAA
The DNA here is from genome assembly GCF_036013445.1 of Caloenas nicobarica. Taxonomy (NCBI): domain Eukaryota; kingdom Metazoa; phylum Chordata; class Aves; order Columbiformes; family Columbidae; genus Caloenas; species Caloenas nicobarica. Next base: position 27,625 of record NW_027017197.1, read on the forward strand.
CCCGACAGAGCCCAGTTGAGCCCGACAGAGCCCGACAGAGCCCGACAGAGCCCGACAGAGCCCGACAGGGCCCGACAGGTCCCAGTAGAGCCCGACAGAGCCCGACAGAGCCCGACAGAGCCCAGTAGAGCCCGACAGAGCCCGACAGAGCCCGACAGGGCCCGACAGGGCCCGACAGGGCCCGACAGAGCCCAGTAGAGCCCGACAGAGCCCGACAGAGCCCGACATAACCCGACAGGGCCCAGTAGAGCCCGACAGAGCCCGACAGGGCCCAGTAGAGCCCGACAGAGCCCGACAGAGCCCGACAGAGCCCGACAGGGCCCGACAGAGCCCGACAGAGCCCGACAGAGCCCGACAGGGCCCAGTAGAGCCCGACAGAGCCCGACAGAGATCGACAGGGCCCGACAGGGCCCAGTAGAGCCCGACAGAGCCCGACAGAGCCCGACAGAGCCCGACAGGGCCCGACAGAGCCCGACAGAGCCCGACAGGGCCCAACAGGGCCCGACAGGGCCCAGTAGAGCCTTTCAGAGCCCGACAGGGCCCAACAGAGCCCGACAGAGCCCGACAGAGCCCGACAGAGCGCGACAGGGCCCAGTAGAGCCCGACAGAGCCCGACAGAGCCCGACAGAGCCCGACAGAGCCCGACAGGGCCCGACAGGGCCCGACAGGGCCCGACAGAGCCCAGAAGAGCCCGACAGAGCCCGACAGAGCCCGACAGAGCCCGACAGGGCCCGACAGGGCCCGACAGGGCCCGACAGAGCCCGACAGTGCCCGACAGAGCCCGACAGAACCCGACAGGGCCCAGTAGAGCCCGACAGAGCCCGACAGGGCCCAGTAGAGCCCGACAGAGCCCGACAGAGCCCGACAGAGCCCGACAGGGCCCGACAGGGCCCGACAGAGCCCGACAGGGCCCAGTAGAGCCCGACAGAGCCCGACAGGGCCCGACAGGGCCCGACAGGGCCCGACAGGGCCCGACAGGGCCCGACAGAGCCCGACAGGGCCCGACAGGGCCCAGTAGAGCCCGACAGAGCCCGACAGAGCCCGACAGGGCCCGACAGGGCCCAGTAGAGCCCGACAGAGCCCGACAGAGCCCGACAGGGCCCGACAGAGCCCGACAGGGCCCGACAGGGCCCGACAGGGCCCAGTAGAGCCCGACAGAGCCCGACAGAGCCCGACAGGGCCCGACAGGGCCCAGTAGAGCCCAACAGTGCCCGACAGGGCCCGAAAGAGCCCGACAGAGCCCGACAGGGCCCGACAGGGCCCGACAGGGCCCGACAGAGCCCGACAGGACCCAGCAGAGCCCGACAGAGCCCGACAGAGCCCGACAGAGCCCGACAGGGCCCGACAGTGCCCGACATAGCCCGACAGAGCCCGACAGGGCCCAGTAGAGCCCGACAGAGCCCGACAGGGCCCGACAGAGCCCGACAGAGCCCGACAGGGCCCGACAGAGCCCGACAGAGCCCGAAAGAGCCCGACAGGGCCCAGTAGAGCCCGACAGAGCCCGACAGAGCCCGACAGAACCCGACAGGGCCCGACAGAGCCCGACAGAGCCCGACAGGGCCCGACAGGGCCCGACAGGGCCCGACAGAGCCCAGTAGAGCCCGACAGAGCCCGACAGGGCCCGACAGGGCCCGACAGAGCCCGCCAGAGCCCGACAGGGCCCAGTAGAGCCCGACAGAGCCCGACAGAGCCCGACAGAGCCCGACAGGGCCCGACAGAGCCCGACAGAGCCCGACAGAGCCCGACAGGGCCCAGTAGAGCCCGACAGAGCCCGACAGAGATCGACAGGGCCCGACAGGGCCCAGTAGAGCCCGACAGAGCCCGACAGAGCCCGACAGAGCCCGACAGGGCCCGACAGAGCCCGACAGAGCCCGACAGGGCCCAACAGGGCCCGACAGGGCCCAGTAGAGCCTTTCAGAGCCCGACAGGGCCCAACAGAGCCCGACAGAGCCCGACAGAGCCCGACAGAGCGCGACAGGGCCCAGTAGAGCCCGACAGAGCCCGACAGAGCCCGACAGAGCCCGACAGAGCCCGACAGGGCCCGACAGGGCCCGACAGGGCCCGACAGAGCCCAGAAGAGCCCGACAGAGCCCGACAGAGCCCGACAGAGCCCGACAGGGCCCGACAGGGCCCGACAGGGCCCGACAGAGCCCGACAGAGCCCGACAGTGCCCGACAGAGCCCGACAGAACCCGACAGGGCCCAGTAGAGCCCGACAGAGCCCGACAGGGCCCAGTAGAGCCCGACAGAGCCCGACAGAGCCCGACAGAGCCCGACAGGGCCCGACAGGGCCCGACAGAGCCCGACAGGGCCCAGTAGAGCCCGACAGAGCCCGACAGGGCCCGACAGAGCCCGACAGGGCCCGACAGGGCCCGACAGGGCCCGACAGAGCCCGACAGAGCCCGACAGGGCCCGACAGGGCCCAGTAGAGCCCGACAGAGCCCGACAGAGCCCGACAGGGCCCGACAGGGCCCAGTAGAGCCCGACAGAGCCCGACAGAGCCCGACAGGGCCCGACAGAGCCCGACAGGGCCTGACAGGGCCCGACAGGGCCCAGTAGAGCCCGACAGAGCCCGACAGAGCCCGACAGGGCCCGACAGGGCCCAGTAGAGCCCAACAGTGCCCGACAGGGCCCGAAAGAGCCCGACAGAGCCCGACAGGGCCCGACAGGGCCCGACAGGGCCCGACAGAGCCCGACAGGACCCAGCAGAGCCCGACAGAGCCCGACAGAGCCCGACAGAGCCCGACAGGGCCCGACAGTGCCCGACATAGCCCGACAGAGCCCGACAGGGCCCAGTAGAGCCCGACAGAGTCCGACAGGGCCCGACAGAGCCCGACAGAGCCCGACAGGGCCCGACAGAGCCCGACAGAGCCCGAAAGAGCCCGACAGGGCCCAGTAGAGCCCGACAGAGCCCGACAGAGCCCGACAGAACCCGACAGGGCCCGACAGAGCCCGACAGAGCCCGACAGGGCCCGACAGGGCCCGACAGGGCCCGACAGAGCCCAGTAGAGCCCGCCAGAGCCCGACAGGGCCCGACAGGGCCCGACAGAGCCCGCCAGAGCCCGACAGGGCCCAGTAGAGCCCAGTAGAGCCCGACAGAGCCCAGTAGACACCGACAGAGCCCGACAGAGCCCGACAGAGCCCGACAGAGCCCGACAGGGCCCGACAGGGCCCGACAGGGCCCGACAGAGCCAGACAGAGCCCGACAGGGCCCGACAGGGCCCAGTAGAGCCCGACAGAGCCCGACAGAGCCCGACAGAGCCCAGTAGAGCCCGACAGAGCCCGACAGAGCCCGACAGAGCCCGACAGGGCCCGACAGAGCCCGACAGAGCCCGACAGAGCCCGACAGGGCCCGACAGAGCCCAGTAGAGCCCGACAGGGCCCGACAGGGCCCAGTAGAGCCCGACAGAGCCCGACAGAGCCCAACAGAGCCCGACAGGGCCCGACAGAGCCCGACAGAGCCCGACAGGGCCCGACAGGGCCCGACAGGGCCCGACAGTGCCCGACAGAGCGCGACAGAGCCCGACAGGGCCCGACAGGGCCCGACAGAGCCCGACAGAGCCCGACAGAGCCCAGTAGAGCCCGACAGAGCCCGACAGAGCCCGACAGGGCCCGACAGGGCCCGACAGGGCCCGACAGAGCCCGACAGAGCCCGACAGAGCCCGACAGGGTCCGACAGGGCCCGACAGAGCCCGACAGGGCCCGACAGAGCCCGACAGAGCCCGACAGAGCCCGACAGGGCCCGACAGGGCCGGACAGAGCCCAGTTTAGCCCAGTAGAGCCCGACAGACCCCGACAGAGCCCGACAGGGCCCGACAGGGCCCAGTAGAGCCCGACAGAGCCCGACAGGACCCGACAGAGCCCGACAGAGCCCGACAGGGCCCGACAGAGCCCGACAGAGTCTGACAGAGCCCGACAGGACCCAGCAGAGCCCGACAGAGCCCGACAGAGCCCGACAGAGCCCGACAGGGCCCGACAGGGCCCGACAGTGCCCGACAGAGCCCGACAGGGCCCGACAGGGCCTGACAGGGCCCAGTAGAGCCCGACAGAGCCCGACAGAGCCCAGTAGAGCCCAGTAGAGCCCGACAGAGCCCGACAGAGCCCGACAGAGCCCGACAGGGCCCGACAGGGCCCGACAGAGCCCGACAGGGCCCGACAGGGCCCGACAGAGCCCGACAGGGCCCGACAGGGCCCAGTAGAGCCCGACAGAGCCCGACAGAGCCCGACAGAGCCCGACAGGGCCCGACAGAGCCCGACAGGGCCCGACAGAGCCCAGTAGAGCCCGACAGAGCCCGACAGAGCCCGACAGAGCCCGACAGGGCCCGACAGGGCCCGACAGGGCCCGACAGAGCCCAGTAGAGCCCGATAGAGCCCGATAGAGCCCGACAGAGCCCGACAGAGCCCGACAGGGCCCAGTAGAGCCCAGAAGAGCCCGACAGAGCCCAGTAGAGCCCGACAGAGCCCGACAGAGCCCGACAGAGCCCGACAGGGCCCGACAGGGCCCGACAGAGCCCGACAGGGCCCGACAGAGCCCGACAGAGCCCGACAGAGCCCGACAGGGCCCGACAGAGCCTGACAGAGCCCGACAGGGCCCAGTAGAGCCCGACAGAGCCCGACAGAGCCCGACAGAGCCCGACAGGTCCCAGTAGAGACCGACAGAGCCCAACAGAGCTTGACAGAGCCCAGTAGAGCCCGACAGAGCCCGACAGAGCCCGACAGAGCCCGACAGGGCCCGACAGGGCCCGACAGGGCCCAGTAGAGCCCGACAGAGCCCGACAGAGCCCGACAGAGCCCGACAGGGCCCGACAGAGCCCGACAGGGCCCGACAGGGCCCGACAGGGCCCGACAGAGCCCGACAGGGCCCGACAGGGCCCGACAGAACCCGACAGGGCCCAGTAGAGCCCGACAGAGCCCGACAGGGCCCAGTAGAGCCCGACAGAGCCCGACAGAGCCCGACAGAGCCCGACAGGGCCCGACAGAGCCCGACAGAGCCCGACAGAGCCCGACAGAGCCCGACAGGGCCCAGTAGAGCCCGACAGAGCCCGACAGAGACCGACAGGGCCCGACAGGGCCCAGTAGAGCCCGACAGAGCCCGACAGGGCCCGACAGAGCCCGACAGAGCCCGACAGGGCCCAACAGGGCCCGACAGGGCCCAGTAGAGCCCTACAGAGCCCGACAGGGCCCAACAGAGCCCGACAGAGCCCGACAGAGCCTGACAGAGCGCGACAGGGCCCAGTAGAGCCCGACAGAGCCCGACAGAGCCCGACAGAGCCCGACAGAGCCCGACAGGGCCCGACAGAGCCCGACAGGGCCCGACAGGGCCCGACAGGGCCCGAGAGGGCCCGACAGAGCCCGACAGAGCCCGACAGGGCCCGACAGAGCCCAGAAGAGCCCGACAGAGCCCGACAGAGCCCGACAGAGCCCGACAGGGCCCGACAGGGCCCGACAGGGCCCGACAGAGCCCGACAGAGCCCGACAGTGCCCGACAGAGCCCGACAGAACCCGACAGGGCCCAGTAGAGCCCGACAGAGCCCGACAGGGCCCAGTAGAGCCCGACAGAGCCCGACAGAGCCCGACAGAGCCCGACAGGGCCCGACAGGGCCCGACAGAGCCCGACAGGGCCCAGTAGAGCCCGACAGAGCCCGACAGGGCCCGACAGAGCCCGACAGAGCCCGACAGAGCCCGACAGAGCCCGACAGGGCCCGACAGGGCCCGACAGAGCCCGACAGAGCCCGACAGAGCCCGACAGGGCCCGACAGGGCCCAGTAGAGCCCGACAGAGCCCGACAGAGCCCGACAGGGCCCGACAGGGCCCGACAGAGCCCGACAGAGCCCGACAGGGCCCGACAGAGCCCAACAGGGCCCGACAGGGCCCAGTAGAGCCCAGTAGAGCCCGACAGAGCCCGACAGAGCCCGACATAACCCGACAGAGCCCAGTTGAGCCCGACAGAGCCCGACAGAGCCCGACAGAGCCCGACAGAGCCCGACAGGGCCCGACAGGTCCCAGTAGAGCCCGACAGAGCCCGACAGAGCCCGACAGAGCCCAGTAGAGCCCGACAGAGCCCGACAGAGCCCGACAGAGCCCGACAGGGCCCGACAGGGCCCGACAGAGCCCGACAGAGCCCAGTAGAGCCCGACAGAGCCCGACAGAGCCCGACAGAGCCCGACAGGGCCCGACAGGGCCCGACAGGGCCCGACAGGGCCCGACAGAACCCGACAGGGCCCAGTAGAGCCCGACAGAGCCCGACAGGGCCCAGTAGAGCCCGACAGAGCCCGACAGAGCCCGACAGAGCCCGACAGGGCCCGACAGAGCCCGACAGAGCCCGACAGAGCCCGACAGGGCCCAGTAGAGCCCGACAGAGCCCGACAGAGATCGACAGGGCCCGACAGGGCCCAGTAGAGCCCGACAGAGCCCGACAGAGCCCGACAGAGCCCGACAGGGCCCGACAGAGCCCGACAGAGCCCGACAGGGCCCAACAGGGCCCGACAGGGCCCAGTAGAGCCTTTCAGAGCCCGACAGGGCCCAACAGAGCCCGACAGAGCCCGACAGAGCCCGACAGAGCGCGACAGGGCCCAGTAGAGCCCGACAGAGCCCGACAGAGCCCGACAGAGCCCGACAGAGCCCGACAGGGCCCGACAGGGCCCGACAGGGCCCGACAGAGCCCAGAAGAGCCCGACAGAGCCCGACAGAGCCCGACAGAGCCCGACAGGGCCCGACAGGGCCCGACAGGGCCCGACAGAGCCCGACAGAGCCCGACAGTGCCCGACAGAGCCCGACAGAACCCGACAGGGCCCAGTAGAGCCTGACAGAGCCCGACAGGGCCCAGTAGAGCCCGACAGAGCCCGACAGAGCCCGACAGAGCCCGACAGGGCCCGACAGGGCCCGACAGGGCCCGACAGAGCCCGACAGGGCCCAGTAGAGCCCGACAGAGCCCGACAGGGCCCGACAGAGCCCGACAGGGCCCGACAGGGCCCGACAGGGCCCGACAGAGCCCGACAGAGCCCGACAGGGCCCGACAGGGCCCAGTAGAGCCCGACAGAGCCCGACAGAGCCCGACAGGGCCCGACAGGGCCCAGTAGAGCCCGACAGAGCCCGACAGAGCCCGACAGGGCCCGACAGAGCCCGACAGGGCCCGACAGGGCCCGACAGGGCCCAGTAGAGCCCGACAGAGCCCGACAGAGCCCGACAGGGCCCGACAGGGCCCAGTAGAGCCCAACAGTGCCCGACAGGGCCCGAAAGAGCCCGACAGAGCCCGACAGGGCCCGACAGGGCCCGACAGGGCCCGACAGAGCCCGACAGGACCCAGCAGAGCCCGACAGAGCCCGACAGAGCCCGACAGAGCCCGACAGGGCCCGACAGTGCCCGACATAGCCCGACAGAGCCCGACAGGGCCCAGTAGAGCCCGACAGAGCCCGACAGGGCCCGACAGAGCCCGACAGAGCCCGACAGGGCCCGACAGAGCCCGACAGAGCCCGAAAGAGCCCGACAGGGCCCAGTAGAGCCCGACAGAGCCCGACAGAGCCCGACAGAACCCGACAGGGCCCGACAGAGCCCGACAGAGCCCGACAGGGCCCGACAGGGCCCGACAGGGCCCGACAGAGCCCAGTAGAGCCCGACAGAGCCCGACAGGGCCCGACAGGGCCCGACAGAGCCCGCCAGAGCCCGACAGGGCCCAGTAGAGCCCAGTAGAGCCCGACAGAGCCCAGTAGACACCGACAGAGCCCGACAGAGCCCGACAGGGCCCGACAGAGCCCGACAGGGCCCGACAGGGCCCGACAGGGCCCGACAGAGCCAGACAGAGCCCGACAGGGCCCGACAGGGCCCAGTAGAGCCCGACAGAGCCCGACAGAGCCCGACAGAGCCCAGTAGAGCCCGACAGAGCCCGACAGAGCCCGACAGAGCCCGACAGGGCCCGACAGAGCCCGACAGAGCCCGACAGAGCCCGACAGGGCCCGACAGAGCCCAGTAGAGCCCGACAGGGCCCGACAGGGCCCAGTAGAGCCCGACAGAGCCCGACAGAGCCCAACAGAGCCCGACAGGGCCCGACAGAGCCCGACAGAGCCCGACAGGGCCCGACAGGGCCCGACAGTGCCCGACAGAGCGCGACAGAGCCCGACAGGGCCCGACAGGGCCCGACAGAGCCCGACAGAGCCCGACAGAGCCCAGTAGAGCCCGACAGAGCCCGACAGAGCCCGACAGGGCCCGACAGGGCCCGACAGGGCCCGACAGAGCCCGACAGAGCCCGACAGAGCCCGACAGAGCCCGACAGGGTCCGACAGGGCCCGACAGAGCCCGACAGGGCCCGACAGAGCCCGACAGAGCCCGACAGAGCCCGACAGGGCCCGACAGGGCCGGACAGAGCCCAGTTTAGCCCAGTAGAGCCCGACAGACCCTGACAGAGCCCGACAGGGCCCGACAGGGCCCAGTAGAGCCCGACAGAGCCCGACAGGACCCGACAGAGCCCGACAGAGCCCGACAGGGCCCGACAGAGCCCGACAGAGTCTGACAGAGCCCGACAGGACCCAGCAGAGCCCGACAGAGCCCGACAGAGCCCGACAGAGCCCGACAGGGCCCGACAGGGCCCGACAGTGCCCGACAGAGCCCGACAGGGCCCGACAGGGCCTGACAGGGCCCAGTAGAGCCCGACAGAGCCCGACAGAGCCCAGTAGAGCCCAGTAGAGCCCGACAGAGCCCGACAGAGCCCGACAGAGCCCGACAGGGCCCGACAGGGCCCGACAGAGCCCGACAGAGCCCGACAGGGCCCGACAGGGCCCGACAGAGCCCGACAGGGCCCGACAGGGCCCAGTAGAGCCCGACAGAGCCCGACAGAGCCCGACAGAGCCCGACAGGGCCCGACAGAGCCCGACAGGGCCCGACAGAGCCCAGTAGAGCCCGACAGAGCCCGACAGAGCCCGACAGGGCCCGACAGGGCCCGACAGGGCCCGACAGGGCCCGACAGAGCCCAGTAGAGCCCGATAGAGCCCGATAGAGCCCGACAGAGCCCGACAGAGCCCGACAGGGCCCAGTAGAGCCCAGAAGAGCCCGACAGAGCCCAGTAGAGCCCGACAGAGCCCGACAGAGCCCGACAGAGCCCGACAGGGCCCGACAGGGCCCGACAGAGCCCGACAGGGCCCGACAGAGCCCGACAGAGCCCGACAGAGCCCGACAGGGCCCGACAGAGCCTGACAGAGCCCGACAGGGCCCAGTAGAGCCCGACAGAGCCCGACAGAGCCCGACAGAGCCCGACAGGTCCCAGTAGAGCCCGACAGAGCCCAACAGAGCTTGACAGAGCCCAGTAGAGCCCGACAGAGCCCGACAGAGCCCGACAGAGCCCGACAGGGCCCGACAGGGCCCGACAGGGCCCAGTAGAGCCCGACAGAGCCCGACAGAGCCCGACAGAGCCCGACAGGGCCCGACAGAGCCCGACAGGGCCCGACAGGGCCCGACAGGGCCCGACAGAGCCCGACAGGGCCCGACAGGGCCCGACAGAACCCGACAGGGCCCAGTAGAGCCCGACAGAGCCCGACAGGGCCCAGTAGAGCCCGACAGAGCCCGACAGAGCCCGACAGGGCCCGACAGAGCCCGACAGAGCCCGACAGAGCCCGACAGGGCCCAGTAGAGCCCGACAGAGCCCGACAGAGACCGACAGGGCCCGACAGGGCCCAGTAGAGCCCGACAGAGCCCGACAGGGCCCGACAGAGCCCGACAGAGCCCGACAGGGCCCAACAGGGCCCGACAGGACCCAGTAGAGCCCTACAGAGCCCGACAGGGCCCAACAGAGCCCGACAGAGCCCGACAGAGCCTGACAGAGCGCGACAGGGCCCAGTAGAGCCCGACAGAGCCCGACAGAGCCCGACAGAGCCCGACAGAGCCCGACAGGGCCCGACAGAGCCCGACAGGGCCCGACAGGGCCCGACAGGGCCCGACAGAGCCCGACAGAGCCCGACAGGGCCCGACAGAGCCCAGAAGAGCCCGACAGAGCCCGACAGAGCCCGACAGAGCCCGACAGGGCCCGACAGGGCCCGACAGGGCCCGACAGAGCCCGACAGAGCCCGACAGTGCCCGACAGAGCCCGACAGAACCCGACAGGGCCCAGTAGAGCCCGACAGAGCCCGACAGGGCCCAGTAGAGCCCGACAGAGCCCGACAGAGCCCGACAGAGCCCGACAGGGCCCGACAGGGCCCGACAGAGCCCGACAGGGCCCAGTAGAGCCCGACAGAGCCCGACAGGGCCCGACAGAGCCCGACAGAGCCCGACAGGGCCCAGTAGAGCCCGACAGAGCCCGACAGAGCCCGACAGAGCCCAGTAGAGCCCGACAGAGCCCGACAGAGCCCGACAGAGCCCGACAGGGCCCGACAGGGCCCGACAGAGCCCGACAGAGCCCGACAGGGCCCGACAGAGCCCAGTAGAGCCCGACAGGGCCCGACAGGGCCCAGTAGAGCCCGACAGAGCCCGACAGAGCCCAACAGAGCCCGACAGGGCCCGACAGAGCCCGACAGAGCCCGACAGGGCCCGACAGGGCCCGACAGGGCCCGACAGTGCCCGACAGAGCGCGACAGAGCCCGACAGGGCCCGACAGGGCCCGACAGAACCCGACAGGGCCCAGTAGAGCCCGACAGAGCCCGACAGGGCCCAGTAGAGCCCGACAGAGCCCGACAGAGCCCGACAGGGCCCGACAGGGCCCGACAGAGCCCGACAGAGCCCGACAGAGCCCGACAGGGCCCAGTAGAGCCCGACAGAGCCCGACAGGGCCCGACAGGGCCCGACAGGGCCCAGTAGAGCCCGACAGAGCCCGACAGAGCCCAGTAGAGCCCAGTAGAGCCCGACAGGGCCCGACAGGGCCCGACAGGGCCCAGTAGAGCTCGACAGGGCCCGACAGGGCCCGACAGAGCCCGACAGGGCCCGACAGGGCCCAGTAGAGCCCGACAGAGCCCGACAGAGCCCGACAGAGCCCGACAGGGCCCAGTAGAGCCCGACAGAGCCCGACAGAGCCCGACAGAGCCCGACAGGGCCCGACAGGGCCCGACAGGGCCCGACAGAGCCCGACAGGGCCTGACAGAGCCCGACAGAGCCCGACAGGGCCCGACAGGGCCGGACAGAGCCCAGTTTAGCCCAGTAGAGCCCGACAGAGCCCGACAGATCCCGACAGGGCCCGACAGGGCCCAGTAGAGCCCGACAGAGCCCGACAGGGCCCGACAGAGCCCGACAGAGCCCGACAGGGCCCGACAGAGCCCGACAGAGTCCGACAGAGCCCAGCAGAGCCCGACAGAGCCCGACAGAGCCCGACAGAGCCCGACAGGGCCCGACAGAGCCCGACAGGGCCCGACAGAGCGCGACAGGGCCCGACAGGGCCCAGTAGAGCCCGACAGAGCCCGACAGGGCCCGACAGAGCCCGACAGGGCCCGACAGAGCCCGACAGAGCCCGACAGAGCCCGACAGGGCCCAGTAGAGCCCGACAGAGCCCGACAGAGCCCGACAGGGACCGACAGGGCCCGACAGAGCCCGACAGAGCCTGACAGAACCCGACAGGGCCCGACAGGGCCCGACAGAGCCCGACAGAGCCCGACAGGGCCCAGTAGAGCCCAGTAGAGCCCGACAGAACCCAGTAGACACCGACAGAGCCCGACAGAGCCCGACAGAGCCCGACAGAGCCCGACAGGGCCCGACAGAGCCCGACAGAGCCCGACAGAGCCCGACAGGGCCCAGTAGAGCCCGACAGAGCCCGACAGAGCCCGACAGAGCCCAGTAGAGCCCGACAGAGCCCGACATAGCCCGACAGAGCCCGACAGGGCCCGACAGAGCCCGACAGAGCCCGACAGAGCCCGACAGGGCCCGACAGGGCCCAGTAGAGCCCGACAGGGCCCGACAGGGCCCAGTAGAGCCCGACAGAGCCCGACAGAGCCCGACAGGGCCCGACAGAGCCCGACAGAGCCCGACAGGGCCCGACAGGGCCCGACAGAGCGCGACAGAGCCCGACAGGGCCCAGTAGAGCCCGACAGAGCCCGACAGGGCCCAGTAGAGCCCGACAGAGCCCGACAGAGCCCGACAGAGCCCGACAGAGCCCGACAGGGCCCGACAGAGCCCGACAGGGCCCAGTAGAGCCCGACAGAGCCCGACAGGGCCCGACAGAGCCCGACAGAGCCCGACAGAGCCAGACAGAGCCCGACAGGGCCCGACAGGGCCCGACAGGGCCCAGTAGAGCCCGACAGAGCCCGACAGAGCCCGACAGGGCCCGACAGGGCCCAGTAGAGCCCGACAGAGCCCGACAGAGCCCGACAGGGCCCGACAGAGCCCGACAGGGCCCAGTAGAGCCCGACAGAGCCCGACAGAGCCCGACAGGGCCCGACAGGGCCCAGTAGAGGCCAACAGATCCCGACAGGGCCCGACAGAGCCCGACAGAGCCCGACAGGGCCCGACAGGGCCCGACAGGGCCCGACAGGGCCCGACAGAGCCCGACAGAGCCCGACAGGACCCAGCAGAGCCCGACAGAGCCCGACAGAGCCCGACAGGGCCCGACAGTGCCCGACAGAGCCCGACAGAGCCCGACAGGGCCCGACAGGGCCCAGTAGAGCCCGACAGAGCCCGACAGGGCCCGACAGAGCCCGACAGAGCCCGACAGGGCCCGACAGGGCCCGACAGAGCCCGACAGAGCCCGACAGGGCCCAGTAGAGCCCGACAGAGCCCGACAGAGCCCGACAGAACCCGACAGGGCCCGACAGAGCCCGACAGAGCCCGACAGGGCCCGACAGGGCCCGACAGGGCCCGACAGAGCCCAGTAGAGCCCGACAGGGCCCGACAGGGCCCGACAGAGCCCGCCAGAGCCCGACAGGGCCCAGTAGAGCCCAGTAGAGCCCGACAGAGCCCAGTAGACACCGACAGAGCCCGACAGAGCCCGACAGAGCCCGACAGGGCCCGACAGGGCCCGACAGAGCCCGACAGAGCCCGACAGGGCCCGACAGAGCCCGACAGGGCCCAGTAGAGCCCGACAGAGCCCGACAGAGCCCGACAGAGCCCGACAGGGCCCGACAGGGCCCGACAGGGCCCGACAGAGCCCGACAGAGCCCGACAGTGCCCGACAGAGCCCGACAGAACCCGACAGGGCCCAGTAGAGCCCGACAGAGCCCGACAGGGCCCAGTAGAGCCCGACAGAGCCCGACAGAGCCCGACAGAGCCCGACAGGGCCCGACAGGGCCCGACAGAGCCCGACAGGGCCCAGTAGAGCCCGACAGAGCCCGACAGGGCCCGACAGAGCCCGACAGAGCCCGACAGAGCCCGACAGGGCCCGACAGGGCCCGACAGAGCCCGACAGGGCCCGACAGGGCCCAGTAGAGCCCGACAGAGCCCGACAGAGCCCGACAGGGCCCGACAGGGCCCAGTAGAGCCCGACAGAGCCCGACAGAGCCCGACAGGGCCCGACAGAGCCCGACAGGGCCCGACAGGGCCCGACAGGGCCCAGTAGAGCCCGACAGAGCCCGACAGAGCCCGACAGGGCCCGACAGGGCCCAGTAGAGCCCAACAGTGCCCGACAGGGCCCGAAAGAGCCCGACAGAGCCCGACAGGGCCCGACAGGGCCCGACAGAGCCCGACAGAGCCCGACAGGACCCAGCAGAGCCTGACAGAGCCTGACAGAGCCCGACAGAGCCCGACAGGGCCCGACAGTGCCCGACATAGCCCGACAGAGCCCGACAGGGCCCAGTAGAGCCCGACAGAGCCTGACAGGGCCCGACAGGGCCCGACAGAGCCCGACAGGGCCCGACAGAGCCCGACAGAGCCCGACAGAGCCCGACAGGGCCCAGTAGAGCCCGACAGAGCCCGACAGAGCCCGACAGAACCCGACAGGGCCCGACAGAGCCCGACAGAGCCCGACAGGGCCCGACAGGGCCCGACAGGGCCCGACAGAGCCCAGTAGAGTCCGACAGAGCCCGACAGGGCCTGACAGAGCCCGCCAGAGCCCGACAGGGCCCAGTAGAGCCCAGTAGAGCCCGACAGAGCCCAGTAGACACCGACAGAGCCTGACAGAGCCCGACAGAGCCCGACAGGGCCCGACAGGGCCCGACAGGGCCCGACAGGGCCCGACAGAGCCCGACACAGCCCGACAGAGCCCGACAGGGCCCAGTAGAGCCCGACAGAGCCCGACAGAGCCCGACAGAGCCCAGTAGAGCCCGACAGAGCCCGACAGAGCCCGACAGAGCCCGACAGGGCCCGACAGAGCCCGACAGAGCCCGACAGAGCCCGACAGAGCCCGACAGGGCCCGACAGAGCCCAGTAGAGCCCGACAGGGCCCGACAGGGCCCAGTAGAGCGCGACAGAGCCCGACAGAGCCCAACAGAGCCCGACAGGGCCCGACAGAGCCCGACAGAGCCCGACAGGGCCCGACAGGGCCCGACAGGGCCCGACAGTGCCCGACAGAGCGCGACAGAGCCCGACAGGGCCCGACAGGGCCCGACAGAACCCGACAGGGCCCAGTAGAGCCCGACAGAGCCCGACAGGGCCCAGTAGAGCCCGACAGAGCCCGACAGAGCCCGACAGAGCCCGACAGGGCCCGACAGGGCCCGACAGAGCCCGACAGAGCCCGACAGGGCCCAGTAGAGCCCGACAGAGCCCGACAGGGCCCGACAGAGCCCGACAGAGCCCGACAGGGCCCGACAGGGCCCGACAGGGCCCAGTAGAGCCCGACAGAGCCCGACAGAGCCCAGTAGAGCCCAGTAGAGCCCGACAGGGCCCGACAGGGCCCGACAGGGCCCAGTAGAGCCCGACAGGGCCCGACAGGGCCCGACAGAGCCCGACAGGGCCCGACAGGGCCCAGTAGAGCCCGACAGAGCCCGACAGAGCCCGACAGAGCCCGACAGAGCCCGACAGGGCCCGACAGAGCCCGACAGGGCCCGACAGAGCCCGACAGGGCCCGACAGGGCCGGACAGAGCCCAGTTTAGCCCAGTAGAGCCCGACAGAGCCCGACAGAGCCCGACAGGGCCCGACAGGGCCCAGTAGAGCCCGACAGAGCCCGACAGGGCCCGACAGAGCCCGACAGAGCCCGACAGGGCCCGACAGAGCCCGACAGAGTCCGACAGAGCCCAGCAGAGCCCGACAGAGCCCGACAGAGCCCGACAGAGCCCGACAGAGCCCGACAGGGCCCGACAGAACCCGACAGGGCCCGACAGGGCCCAGTAGAGCCCGACAGAGCCCGACAGGGCCCGACAGAGCCCGACAGGGCCCGACAGAGCCCGACAGAGCCCGACAGAGCCCGACAGGGCCCAGTAGAGCCCGACAGAGCCCGACAGAGCCCGACAGGGACCGACAGGGCCCGACAGAGCCCGACAGAGCCTGACAGGGCCCGACAGGGCCCGACAGGGCCCGACAGGGCCCGACAGAGCCCGACAGGGCCCGACAGAGCCCGACAGAGCCCGACAGGGCCCAGTAGAGCCCAGTAGAGCCCGACAGAACCCAGTAGACACCGACAGAGCCCGACAGAGCCCGACAGAGCCCGACAGAGCCCGACAGAGCCCGACAGGGCCCGACAGAGCCCGACAGAGCCCGACAGAGCCCGACAGGGCCCAGTAGAGCCCGACAGAGCCCGACAGAGCCCGACAGAGCCCAGTAGAGCCCGACAGAGCCCGACATAGCCCGACAGAGCCCGACAGGGCCCGACAGAGCCCGACAGAGCCCGACAGAGCCCGACAGGGCCCGACAGGGCCCAGTAGAGCCCGACAGGGCCCGACAGGGCCCAGTAGAGCCCGACAGGGCCCGACAGGGCCCAGTAGAGCCCGACAGAGCCCGACAGAGCCCGACAGGGCCCGACAGAGCCCGACAGAGCCCGACAGGGCCCGACAGGGCCCGACAGAGCGCGACAGAGCCCGACAGGGCCCAGTAGAGCCCGACAGAGCCCGACAGGGCCCAGTAGAGCCCGACAGAGCCCGACAGAGCCCGACAGAGCCCGACAGGGCCCGACAGGGCCCGACAGAGCCCGACAGGGCCCAGTAGAGCCCGACAGAGCCCGACAGGGCCCGACAGAGCCCGACAGAGCCCGACAGAGCCAGACAGAGCCCGACAGGGCCCGACAGGGCCCGACAGGGCCCAGTAGAGCCCGACAGAGCCCGACAGAGCCCGACAGGGCCCGACAGGGCCCAGTAGAGCCCGACAGAGCCCGACAGAGCCCGACAGGGCCCGACAGAGCCCGACAGGGCCCAGTAGAGCCCGACAGAGCCCGACAGAGCCCGACAGGGCCCGACAGGGCCCAGTAGAGCCCAACAGAGCCCGACAGGGCCCGACAGAGCCCGACAGAGCCCGACAGGGCCCGACAGGGCCCGACAGGGCCCGACAGGGCCCGACAGAGCCCGACAGAGCCCGACAGGACCCAGCAGAGCCTGACAGAGCCCGACAGAGCCCAACAGAGCCCGACAGGGCCCGACAGTGCCCGACAGAGCCCGACAGAGGCCGACAGGGCCCGACAGGGCCCAGTAGAGCCCGACAGAGCCCGACAGGGCCCGACAGAGCCCGACAGAGCCCGACAGGGCCCGACAGAGCCCGACAGAGCCCGACAGAGCCCGACAGGGCCCAGTAGAGCCCGACAGAGCCCGACAGAGCCCGACAGAACCCGACAGGGCCCGACAGGGCCCGACAGGGCCGGACAGAGCCCAGTTTAGCCCAGTAGAGCCCGACAGAGCCCGACAGAGCCCGACAGGGCCCGACAGGGCCCAGTAGAGCCCGACAGAGCCCGACAGGGCCCGACAGAGCCCGACAGAGCCCGACAGGGCCCGACAGAGCCCGACAGAGTCCGACAGAGCCCAGCAGAGCCCGACAGAGCCTGACAGAGCCCGACAGAGCCCGACAGGGCCCGACAGAGCCCGACAGGGCCCGACAGGGCCCAGTAGAGCCCGACAGAGCCCGACAGGGCCCGACAGAGCCCGACAGGGCCCGACAGAGCCCGACAGAGCCCGACAGAGCCCGACAGGGCCCAGTAGAGCCCGACAGAGCCCGACAGAGCCCGACAGGGACCGACAGGGCCCGACAGAGCCCGACAGAGCCTGACAGGGCCCGACAGGGCCCGACAGGGCCCGACAGAGCCCGACAGGGCCCGACAGAGCCCGACAGAGCCCGACAGGGCCCAGTAGAGCCCAGTAGAGCCCGACAGAACCCAGTAGACACCGACAGAGCCCGACAGAGCCCGACAGAGCCCGACAGAGCCCGACAGGGCCCGACAGAGCCCGACAGAGCCCGACAGAGCCCGACAGGGCCCAGTAGAGCCCGACAGAGCCCGACAGAGCCCGACAGGGCCCAGTAGAGCCCGACAGAGCCCGACATAGCCCGACAGAGCCCGACAGGGCCCGACAGAGCCCGACAGAGCCCGACAGAGCCCGACAGAGCCCTGTAGAGCCCGACAGGGCCCGACAGGGCCCAGTAGAGCCCGACAGGGCCCGACAGGGCCCAGTAGAGCCCGACAGAGCCCGACAGAGCCCGACAGGGCCCGACAGAGCCCGACAGAGCCCGACAGGGCCCGACAGGGCCCGACAGAGCGCGACAGAGCCCGACAGGGCCCAGTAGAGCCCGACAGAGCCCGACAGGGCCCAGTAGAGCCCGACAGAGCCCGACAGAGCCCGACAGAGCCCGACAGAGCCCGACAGAGCCCGACAGGGCCCGACAGAGCCCGACAGGGCCCAGTAGAGCCCGACAGAGCCCGACAGGGCCCGACAGAGCCCGACAGAGCCCGACAGAGCCAGACAGAGCCCGACAGGGCCCGACAGGGCCCGACAGGGCCCAGTAGAGCCCGACAGAGCCCGACAGAGCCCGACAGGGCCCGACAGGGCCCAGTAGAGCCCGACAGAGCCCGACAGAGCCCGACAGGGCCCGACAGAGCCCGACAGGGCCCAGTAGAGCCCGACAGAGCCCGACAGAGCCCGACAGGGCCCGACAGGGCCCAGTAGAGCCCAACAGAGCCCGACAGGGCCCGACAGAGCCCGACAGAGCCCGACAGGGCCCGACAGGGCCCGACAGGGCCCGACAGGGCCCGACAGAGCCCGACAGAGCCCGACAGGACCCAGCAGAGCCCGACAGAGCCCGACAGAGCCCGACAGAGCCCGACAGGGCCCGACAGTGCCCGACAGAGCCCGACAGAGCCCGACAGGGCCCGACAGGGCCCAGTAGAGCCCGACAGAGCCCGACAGGGCCCGACAGAGCCCGACAGAGCCCGACAGGGCCCGACAGAGCCCGACAGAGCCCGACAGAGCCCGACAGGGCCCAGTAGAGCCCGACAGAGCCCGACAGAGCCCGACAGAACCCGACAGGGCCCGACAGAGCCCGACAGAGCCCGACAGGGCCCGACAGGGCCCGACAGGGCCCGACAGAGCCCAGTAGAGCCCGACAGAGCCCGACAGGGCCCGACAGAGCCTGCCAGAGCCCGACAGGGCCCAGTAGAGCCCAGTAGAGCCCGACAGAGCCCAGTAGACACCGACAGAGCCCGACAGAGCCCGACAGGGCCCGACAGGGCCCGACAGAGCCCGACAGAGCCCGACAGGGCCCGACAGAGCCCGACAGGGCCCGACAGAGCCCGACAGGGCCCGACAGAGCCCGACAGAGCCCAGTAGAGCCCGACAGAGCCCGACAGAGCCCGACAGAGCCCGACAGGGCCCGACAGAGCCCGACAGAGCCCGACAGAGCCCGACAGGGCCCGACAGAGCCCAGTAGAGCCCGACAGGGCCCGACAGGGCCCAGTAGAGCCCGACAGAGCCCGACAGAGCCCAACAGAGCCCGACAGGGCCCGACAGAGCCCGACAGAGCCCGACAGGGCCCGACAGAGCCCGACAGAGCCCGACAGGGCCCGACAGTGCCCGACAGAGCGCGACAGAGCCCGACAGGGCCCGACAGAGCCCGACAGAACCCGACAGGGCCCAGTAGAGCCCGACAGAGCCCGACAGGGCCCAGTAGAGCCCGACAGAGCCCGACAGAGCCCGACAGAGCCCGACAGGGCCCGACAGGGCCCGACAGAGCCCGACAGAGCCCGACAGAGCCCGACAGGTCCCAGTAGAGCCCGACAGAGCCCGACAGGGCCCGACAGGGCCCGACAGGGCCCAGTAGAGCCCGACAGAGCCCGACAGGGCCCGACAGGGCCCGACAGGGCCCAGTAGAGCCCGACAGAGCCCGACAGAGCCCGACAGGGCCCGACAGGGCCCAGTAGAGCCCGACAGAGGCCGACAGAGCCCGACAGAGCCCGACAGGGCCCGACAGAGCCCGACAGGGCCCGACAGGGCCCAGTAGAGCCCGACAGAGCCCGACAGGGCCCAACAGAGCCCGACAGGGCCCAACAGAGCCCGACAGAGCCCGACAGAGCGCGACAGGGCCCAGTAGAGCCCGACAGAGCCCGACAGAGCCCGACAGAGCCCGACAGGACCCGACAGGGCCCGACAGGGCCCGACAGGGCCCGACAGAGCCCGACAGAGCCCGACAGGGCCCGACAGAGCCCAGTAGAGCCCGACAGAGCCCGACAGAGCCCGACAGAGCCCGACAGGGCCCGACAGGGCCCGACAGAGCCCGACAGGGCCCGACAGGGCCCGACAGAGCCCGACAGAGCCCAGTAGAGCCCGACAGAGCCCGACAGAGCCCGACAGGGCCCGACAGGGCCCGACAGGGCCCAGTAGAGCCCGACAGAGCCCGACAGAGCCCAGTAGAGCCCAGTAGAGCCCGACAGAGCCCGACAGAGCCCGACAGAGCCCGACAGAGCCCGACAGGGCCCGACAGAGCCCGACAGGGCCCGACAGAGCCCGACAGGGCCCGACAGAGCCCGACAGGGCCCAGTAGAGCCCGACAGAGCCCGACAGAGCCCGACAGAGCCCGACAGGGCCCGACAGAGCCCGACAGAGCCCGACAGGGCCCGACAGAGCCCGACAGGGCCCGACAGAGCCCGACAGAGCCCGACAGAGCTCAGTAGAGCCCGACAGAGCCCGACAGAGCCCGACAGAGCCCGACAGGGCCCGACAGGGCCCGACAGGGCCCAGTAGAGCCCGATAGAGCCCGATAGAGCCCGACAGAGCCCGACAGAGCCCGACAGGGCCCAGTAGAGCCCAGTAGAGCCCGACAGAGCCCAGTAGAGCCCGACAGAGCCCGACAGAGCCCGACAGAGCCCAACAGGGGCCGACAGGGCCCGACAGAGCCCGACAGAGCCCGACAGAGCCCGACAGGGCCCGACAGAGCCTGACAGAGCCCGACAGGGCCCAGTAGAGCCCGACAGAGCCCGACAGAGCCCGACAGAACCCGACAGAGCCCGACAGAGCCCGACAGAGCCCGACAGGGCCCGACAGGGCCCAGTAGAGCCCGACAGAGCCCGACAGAGCCCAGTAGAGCCCAGTAGAGCCCGACAGAGCCCGACATAACCCGACAGAGCCCGACAGAGCCCAGTTGAGCCCGACAGAGCCCGACAGAGCCCGACAGAGCCCGACAGGGCCCGACAGGTCCCAGTAGAGCCCGACAGAGCCCGACAGAGCCCGACAGAGCCCGACAGAGCCCGACAGGGCCCGACAGGGCCCAGTAGAGCCCGACAGAGCCCGACAGAGCCCGACAGGGCCCGACAGGGCCCGACAGGGCCCGACAGAGCCCGACAGGGCCCGACAGGGCCCGACAGAGCCCGACAGAGCCCGACAGAGCCCGACAGGGCCCGACAGGGCCCGACAGAGCCCGACAGAGCCCGACAGGGCCCGACAGAGCCCGACAGAGCCCGACAGAGCCCGACAGAGCCCAACAGGGCCCAACAGGGCCGGACAGAGCCCAGTTTAGCCCAGTAGAGCCCGACAGAGCCCGACAGAGCCCGACAGGGCCCGACAGGGCCCAGTAGAGCCCGACAGAGCCCGACAGGACCCGACAGAGCCCGACAGAGCCCGACAGGGCCCGACAGAGCCCGACAGAGTCCGACAGAGCCCGACAGGACCCAGCAGAGCCCGACAGAGCCCGACAGAGCACGACAGAGCCCGACAGGGCCCGACAGGGCCCGACAGTGCCCGACAGAGCCCGACAGAGCCCGACAGAGCCCGACAGGGCCCGACAGGGCCCAGTAGAGCCCGACAGAGCCCGACAGGGCCCGACAGAGCCCGACAGAGCCCGACAGGGCCCGACAGGGCCCGACAGGGCCCAGTAGAGCCCGACAGAGCCCGACAGAGCCCAGTAGAGCCCAGTAGAGCCCGACAGAGCCCGACAGAGCCCGACAGAGCCCGACAGGGACCGACAGGGCCCGACAGAGCCCGACAGAGCCCGACAGGGCCCGACAGAGCCCGACAGGGCCCGACAGGGCCCAGTAGAGCCCGACAGAGCCCGACAGAACCCGACAGAGCCCGACAGGGCCCGACAGAGCCCGACAGAGCCCGACAGGGCCCGACAGAGCCCGACAGGGCCCGACAGAGCCCAGTAGAGCCCGACAGAGCCCGACAGAGCCCGACAGAGCCCGACAGGGCCCGACAGGGCCCGACAGGGCCCGACAGAGCCCAGTAGAGCCCGATAGAGCCCGATAGAGCCCGACAGAGCCCGACAGAGCCCGACAGGGCCCAGTAGAGCCCAGTAGAGCCCGACAGAGCCCGACAGAGCCCGACAGAGCCCGACAGGGCCCGACAGGGCCCGACAGAGCCCGACAGGGCCCGACAGAGCCCGACAGAGCCCGACAGAGCCCGACAGGGCCCGACAGAGCCTGACAGAGCCCGACAGGGCCCAGTAGAGCCCGACAGAGCCCGACAGAACCCGACAGAGCCCGACAGAGCCCGACAGAGCCCGACAGGGCCCGACAGGGCCCAGTAGAGCCCGACAGAGCCCGACAGAGCCCAGTAGAGCCCAGTAGAGCCCGAAAGAGCCCGACATAACCCGACAGAGCCCGACAGAGCCCAGTTGAGCCCGACAGAGCCCGACAGAGCCCGACAGAGCCCAACAGAGCCCGACAGGGCCCGACAGGTCCCAGTAGAGCCCGACAGAGCCCGACAGAGCCCGACAGAGCCCAGTAGAGCCCGACAGAGCCCGACAGAGCCCGACAGAGCCCGACAGGGCCCGACAGGGCCCGACAGAGCCCGACAGAGCCCAGTAGAGCCCGACAGAGCCCGACAGAGCCCGACAGGGCCCGACAGGGCCCGACAGGGCCCGACAGGGCCCGACAGAGCCCGACAGGGCCCGACAGAGCCCGACAGGGCCCGACAGGGCCCGACAGAACCCGACAGGGCCCAGTAGAGCCCGACAGAGCCCGACAGGGCCCAGTAGAGCCCGACAGAGCCCGACAGAGCCCGACAGGGCCCGACAGAGCCCGACAGGGCCCGACAGAGCCCGACAGAGCCCGACAGAGCCCGACAGGGCCCAGTAGAGCCCGACAGAGCCCGACAGAGCCCGACAGGGCCCGACAGAGCCCAGTAGAGCCCGACAGAGCCCGACAGAGCCCGACAGGGCCCGACAGAGCCCGACAGAGCCCGACAGGGCCCAACAGGGCCCGACAGGGCCCAGTAGAGCCCTACAGAGCCCGACAGGGCCCAACAGAGCCCGACAGAGCCCGACAGAGCCCGACAGAGCGCGACAGGGCCCAGTAGAGCCCGACAGAGCCCGACAGAGCCCGACAGAGCCCGACAGGGCCCGACAGGGCCCGACAGAGCCCGACAGGGCCCGACAGGGCCCGACAGGGCCCGACAGAGCCCGACAGAGCCCGAGAGGGCCCGACAGAGCCCAGAAGAGCCCGACAGAGCCCGACAGAGCCCGACAGAGCCCGACAGGGCCCGACAGAGCCCGACAGAGCCCGACAGGGCCCAGTAGAGCCCGACAGAGCCCGACAGAACCCGACAGAGCCCAGTAGAGCCCGACAGAGCCCGACAGGGCCCGAGAGAGCCCGACAGAGCCCGACAGGGCCCGACAGGGCCCAGTAGAGCCCGACAGAGCCCGACAGGGCCCGACAGAGCCCGACAGGGCCCGACAGAGCCCGACAGAGCCCGACAGAGCCCGACAGGACCCAGCAGAGCCCGACAGAGCCCGACAGAGCCCGACAGAGCCCGACAGGGCCCGACAGAGCCCGACAGGACCCGACAGTGCCCGACAGAGCCCGACAGAGCCCGACAGGGCCCGACAGGGCCCAGTAGAGCCCGACAGAGCCCGAAAGGGCCCGACAGAGCCCGACGGAGCCCGACAGGGCCCGACAGGGCCCGACAGGGCCCAGTAGAGCCCGACAGAGCCCGACAGAGCCCAGTAGAGCCCAGTAGAGCCTGACAGAGCCCGACAGAGCCCGACAGAGCCCGACAGAGCCCGACAGGGCCCGACAGGGCCCGACAGGGCCCGACAGAGCCCGACAGGGCCCGACAGATCCCGACAGGGCCCGACAGGGCCCAGTAGAGCCCGACAGAGCCCGACAGGGCCCGACAGAGCCCGACAGAGCCCGACAGGGCCCGACAGAGCCCGACAGAGCCCGACAGAGCCCGACAGGGCCCAGTAGAGCCCGACAGAGCCCGACAGAGCCCGACAGAACCCGACAGGGCCCGACAGAGCCCGACAGAGCCCGACAGGGCCCGACAGGGCCCGACAGGGCCCGACAGAGCCCAGTAGAGCCCGACAGAGCCCGACAGGGCCCGACAGAGCCTGCCAGAGCCCGACAGGGCCCAGTAGAGCCCAGTAGAGCCCGACAGAGCCCAGTAGACACCGACAGAGCCCGACAGAGCCCGACAGAGCCCGACAGAGCCCGACAGGGCCCGACAGGGCCCGACAGGGCCCGACAGAGCCCGACAGGGCCCGACAGAGCCCGACAGGGCCCGACAGAGCCCGACAGAGCCCGACAGAGCCCAGTAGAGCCCGACAGAGCCCGACAGAGCCCGACAGAGCCCGACAGGGCCCGACAGAGCCCGACAGAGCCCGACAGAGCCCGACAGGGCCCGACAGAGCCCAGTAGAGCCCGACAGGGCCCGACAGGGCCCAGTAGAGCCCGACAGAGCCCGACAGAGCCCAACAGAGCCCGACAGGGCCCGACAGAGCCCGACAGAGCCCGACAGGGCCCGACAGAGCCCGACAGAGCCCGACAGGGCCCGACAGTGCCCGACAGAGCGCGACAGAGCCCGACAGGGCCCGACAGAGCCCGACAGAACCCGACAGGGCCCAGTAGAGCCCGACAGAGCCCGACAGGGCCCAGTAGAGCCCGACAGAGCCCGACAGAGCCCGACAGAGCCCGACAGGGCCCGACAGAGCCCGACAGAGCCCGACAGAGCCCGACAGGTCCCAGTAGAGCCCGACAGAGCCCGACAGGGCCCGACAGGGCCCGACAGGGCCCAGTAGAGCCCGACAGAGCCCGACAGGGCCCGACAGGGCCCGACAGGGCCCAGTAGAGCCCGACAGAGCCCGACAGAGCCCGACAGGGCCCGACAGGGCCCAGTAGAGCCCGACAGAGGCCGACAGAGCCCGACAGAGCCCGACAGGGCCCGACAGAGCCCGACAGGGCCCGACAGGGCCCAGTAGAGCCCGACAGAGCCCGACAGGGCCCAACAGAGCCCGACAGGGCCCAACAGAGCCCGACAGAGCCCGACAGAGCGCGACAGTGCCCAGTAGAGCCCGACAGAGCCCGACAGAGCCCGACAGAGCCCGACAGGACCCGACAGGGCCCGACAGGGCCCAACAGGGCCCGACAGAGCCCGACAGAGCCCGACAGGGCCCGACATAGCCCAGTAGAGCCCGACAGAGCCCGACAGAGCCCGACAGAGCCCGACAGGGCCCGACAGGGCCCGACAGAGCCCGACAGGGCCCGACAGGGCCCGACAGGGCCCAGTAGAGCCCGACAGAGCCCGACAGAGCCCAGTAGAGCCCAGTAGAGCCCGACAGAGCCCGACAGAGCCCGACAGAGCCCGACAGAGCCCGACAGGGCCCGACAGGGCCCGACAGAGCCCGACAGAGCCCGACAGGGCCCGACAGAGCCCGACAGGGCCCAGTAGAGCCCGACAGAGCCCGACAGAGCCCGACAGAGCCCGACAGGGCCCGACAGAGCCCGACAGAGCCCGACAGGGCCCGACAGAGCCCGACAGGGCCCGACAGAGCCCGACAGAGCCCGACAGAGCTCAGTAGAGCCCGACAGAGCCCGACAGAGCCCGACAGAGCCCGACAGGGCCCGACAGGGCCCGACAGAGCCCGACAGGGCCCAGTAGAGCCCGATAGAGCCCGATAGAGCCCGACAGAGCCCGACAGAGCCCGACAGGGCCCAGTAGAGCCCAGTAGAGCCCGACAGAGCCCAGTAGAGCCCGACAGAGCCCGACAGAGCCCGACAGAGCCCAACAGGGGCCGACAGGGCCCGACAGAGCCCGACAGAGCCCGACAGAGCCCGACAGGGCCCGACAGAGCCTGACAGAGCCCGACAGGGCCCAGTAGAGCCCGACAGAGCCCGACAGAGCCCGACAGAGCCCGACAGAGCCCGACAGAGCCCGACAGGGCCCGACAGGGCCCAGTAGAGCCCGACAGAGCCCGACAGAGCCCAGTAGAGCCCAGTAGAGCACGACAGAGCCCAACATAACCCGACAGAGCCCGACAGAGCCCAGTTGAGCCCGACAGAGCCCGACAGAGCCCGACAGGGCCCGACAGGTCCCAGTAGAGCCCGACAGAGCCCGACAGAGCCCGACAGAGCCCGACAGAGCCCGACAGAGCCCGACAGGGCCCGACAGGGCCCGACAGGGCCCAGTAGAGCCCGACAGAGCCCGACAGAGCCCGACAGGGCCCGACAGGGCCCGACAGGGCCCGACAGAGCCCGACAGGGCCCGACAGGGCCCGACAGAGCCCGACAGAGCCCGACAGAGCCCGACAGGGCCCGACAGGGCCCGACAGAGCCCGACAGGGCCCGACAGAGCCCGACAGAGCCCGACAGAGCCCGACAGAGCCCGACAGAGCCCAACAGGGCCCGACAGGGCCGGACAGAGCCCAGTTTAGCCCAGTAGAGCCCGACAGAGCCCGACAGAGCCCGACAGAGCCCGACAGGGCCCGACAGGGCCCAGTAGAGCCCGACAGAGCCCGACAGGACCCGACAGAGCCCGACAGAGCCCGACAGGGCCCGACAGAGCCCGACAGAGTCCGACAGAGCCCGACAGGACCCAGCAGAGCCCGACAGAGCCCGACAGAGCCCGACAGAGCCCGACAGGGCCCGACAGGGCCCGACAGTGCCCGACAGAGCCCGACAGAGCCCGACAGGGCCCGACAGGGCCCAGTAGAGCCCGACAGAGCCCGACAGGGCCCGACAGAGCCCGACAGAGCCCGACAGGGCCCGACAGGGCCCGACAGGGCCCAGTAGAGCCCGACAGAGCCCGACAGAGCCCAGTAGAGCCCAGTAGAGCCCGACAGAGCCCGACAGAGCCCGACAGAGCCCGACAGGGACCGACAGGGCCCGACAGAGCCCGACAGAGCCCGACAGGGCCCGACAGAGCCCGACAGGGCCCGACAGGGCCCAGTAGAGCCCGACAGAGCCCGACAGAACCCGACAGAGCCCGACAGGGCCCGACAGAGCCCGACAGAGCCCGACAGGGCCCGACAGAGCCCGACAGGGCCCGACAGAGCCCAGTAGAGCCCGACAGAGGCCGACAGAGCCCGACAGGGCCCGACAGGGCCCGACAGGGCCCGACAGAGCCCAGTAGAGCCCGATAGAGCCCGATAGAGCCCGACAGAGCCCGACAGAGCCCGACAGGGCCCAGTAGAGCCCAGTAGAGCCCGACAGAGCCCAGTAGAGCCCGACAGAGCCCGACAGAGCCCGACAGAGCCCGACAGGGCCCGACAGGGCCCGACAGAGCCCGACAGGGCCCGACAGAGCCCGACAGAGCCCGACAGAGCCCGACAGGGCCCGACAGAGCCTGACAGAGCCCGACAGGGCCCAGTAGAGCCCGACAGAGCCCGACAGAACCCGACAGAGCCCGACAGAGCCCGACAGAGCCCGACAGGGCCCGACAGGGCCCAGTAGAGCCCGACAGAGCCCGACAGAGCCCAGTAGAGCCCAGTAGAGCCCGAAAGAGCCCGATATAACCCGACAGAGCCCGACAGAGCCCAGTTGAGCCCGACAGAGCCCGACAGAGCCCGACAGAGCCCAACAGAGCCCGACAGGGCCCGACAGGTCCCAGTAGAGCCCGACAGAGCCCGACAGAGCCCGACAGAGCCCAGTAGAGCCCGACAGAGCCCGACAGAGCCCGACAGAGCCCGACAGGGCCCGACAGGGCCCGACAGAGCCCGACAGAGCCCAGTAGAGCCCGACAGAGCCCGACAGAGCCCGACAGAGCCCGACAGGGCCCGACAGGGCCCGACAGGGCCCGACAGAGCCCGACAGGGCCCGACAGAGCCCGACAGGGCCCGACAGGGCCCGACAGAGCCCGACAGGGCCCAGTAGAGCCCGACAGAGCCCGACAGGGCCCAGTAGAGCCCGACAGAGCCCGACAGAGCCCGACAGGGCCCGACAGAGCCCGACAGGGCCCGACAGAGCCCGACAGAGCCCGACAGAGCCCGACAGGGCCCAGTAGAGCCCGACAGAGCCCGACAGAGCCCGACAGGGCCCGACAGAGCCCAGTAGAGCCCGACAGAGCCCGACAGAGCCCGACAGGGCCCGACAGAGCCCGACAGAGCCCGACAGGGCCCAACAGGGCCCGACAGGGCCCAGTAGAGCCCTACAGAGCCCGACAGGGCCCAACAGAGCCCGACAGAGCCCGACAGAGCCCGACAGAGCGCGACAGGGCCCAGTAGAGCCCGACAGAGCCCGACAGAGCCCGACAGAGCCCGACAGAGCCCGACAGGGCCCGACAGGGCCCGACAGAGCCCGACAGGGCCCGACAGGGCCCGACAGGGCCCGACAGGGCCCGACAGAGCCCGACAGAGCCCGACAGAGCCCGAGAGGGCCCGACAGAGCCCAGAAGAGCCCGACAGAGCCCGACAGAGCCCGACAGAGCCCGACAGGGCCCGACAGGGCCCGACAGAGCCCGACAGGGCCCAGTAGAGCCCGACAGAGCCCGACAGAACCCGACAGAGCCCAGTAGAGCCCGACAGAGCCCGACAGGGCCCGACAGGGCCCGACAGGGCACAGTAGAGCCCGACAGAGCCCGACAGAGCCCAGTAGAGCCCAGTAGAGCCCGACAGAGCCCGACAGAGCCCGAGAGAGCCCGACAGAGCCCGACAGGGCCCGACAGGGCCCAGTAGAGCCCGACAGAGCCCGACAGGGCCCGACAGAGCCCGACAGGGCCCGACAGAGCCCGACAGAGCCCGACAGGACCCAGCAGAGCCCGACAGAGCCCGACAGAGCCCGACAGAGCCCGACAGGGCCCGACAGAGCCCGACAGGACCCGACAGTGCCCGACAGAGCCCGACAGAGCCCGACAGGGCCCGACAGGGCCCAGTAGAGCCCGACAGAGCCCGAAAGGGCCCGACAGAGCCCGACGGAGCCCGACAGGGCCCGACAGGGCCCGACAGGGCCCAGTAGAGCCCGACAGAGCCCGACAGAGCCCAGTAGAGCCCAGTAGAGCCTGACAGAGCCCGACAGAGCCCGACAGAGCCCGACAGAGCCCGACAGGGCCCGACAGGGCCCGACAGAGCCCGACAGAGCCCGACAGGGCCCGACAGATCCCGACAGGGCCCGACAGGGCCCAGTAGAGCCCGACAGAGCCCGACAGAGCCCGACAGAGCCCGACAGAGCCCGACAGGGCCCGACAGAGCCCGACAGGGCCCGACAGGGCCCGAGAGAGCCCGACAGGGCCCGACAGAGCCCGACAGGGCCCGACAGAGCCCGACAGAGCCCGACAGAGCCCAGTAGAGCCCGACAGAGCCCGACAGAGCCCGACAGAGCCCGACAGGGCCCGACAGAGCCCAGTAGAGCCCGATAGAGCCCGATAGAGCCCGACAGAGCCCGACAGAGCCCGACAGAGACCAGTAGAGCCCAGTAGAGCCCGACAGAGCCCAGTAGAGCCCGACAGAGCCCGACAGAGCCCGACAGAGCACGACAGGGCCCGACAGGGCCCGACAGAGCCCGACAGGGCCCGACAGAGCCCGACAGAGCCCGACAGAGCCCGACAGGGCCCGACAGGGCCCGACAGAGCCCGACAGGGCCCAGTAGAGCCCGAGAGAGCCCGACAGAGCCCAGTAGAGCCCAGTAGAGCCCGACAGAGCCCGACAGAGCCCGACAGAGCCCGACAGAGACCAGTTGAGCCCGACAGAGCCCGACAGAGCCCGACAGAGCCCGACAGGGCCCGACAGGGCCCGACAGGGCCCGACAGGTCCCAGTAGAGCCCGACAGAGCCCGACAGAGCCCGACAGAGCCCAGTAGAGCCCGACAGAGCCCGACAGAGCCCGACAGGGCCCGACAGGGCCCGACAGGGCCCAGTAGAGCCCGACAGAGCCCGACAGAGCCCGACAGAGCCCGACAGGGCCCGACAGAGCCCGACAGGGCCCGACAGGGCCCGACAGAGCCCGACAGGGCCCGACAGGGCCCGACAGAGCCCGACAGGGCCCGACAGAGCCCGACAGAGCCCGACAGAGCCCGACAGAGCCCAGTAGAGCCCGACAGAGCCCGACAGGGCCCGACAGGGCCCGACAGGGCACAGTAGAGCCCGACAGAGCCCGACAGAGCCCGAGAGAGCCCGACAGAGCCCGACAGGGCCCGACAGGGCCCAGTAGAGCCCGACAGAGCCCGACAGGGCCCGACAGAGCCCGACAGGGCCCGACAGAGCCCGACAGAGCCCGACAGAGCCCGACAGGACCCAGCAGAGCCCGACAGAGCCCGACAGAGCCCGACAGAGCCCGACAGGGCCCGACAGAGCCCGACAGGACCCGACAGTGCCCGACAGAGCCCGACAGAGCCCGACAGGGCCCGACAGGGCCCAGTAGAGCCCGACAGAGCCCGAAAGGGCCCGACAGAGCCCGACGGAGCCCGACAGGGCCCGACAGGGCCCAGTAGAGCCCGACAGAGCCCGACAGAGCCCAGTAGAGCCCAGTAGAGCCTGACAGAGCCCGACAGAGCCCGACAGAGCCCGACAGGGCCCGACAGGGCCCGACAGGGCCCGACAGGGCCCGACAGGGCCCGACAGATCCCGACAGGGCCCGACAGGGCCCAGTAGAGCCCGACAGAGCCCGACAGAGCCCGACAGAGCCCGACAGAGCCCGACAGGGCCCGACAGAGCCCGACAGGGCCCGACAGGGCCCGAGAGAGCCCGACAGGGCCCGACAGAGCCCGACAGGGCCCGACAGAGCCCGACAGAGCCCGACAGAGCCCAGTAGAGCCCGACAGAGCCCGACAGAGCCCGACAGAGCCCGACAGGGCCCGACAGAGCCCAGTAGAGCCCGATAGAGCCCGATAGAGCCCGACAGAGCCCGACAGAGCCCGACAGAGACCAGTAGAGCCCAGTAGAGCCCGACAGAGCCCAGTAGAGCCCGACAGAGCCCGACAGAGCCCGACAGAGCACGACAGGGCCCGACAGGGCCCGACAGAGCCCGACAGGGCCCGACAGAGCCCGACAGAGCCCGACAGAGCCCGACAGGGCCCGACAGGGCCTGACAGAGCCCGACAGGGCCCAGTAGAGCCCGACAGAGCCCGACAGAGCCCGACAGAACCCGACAGAGCCCGACAGAGCCCGACAGAGCCCGACAGGGCCCGACAGGGCCCAGTAGAGCCCGACAGAACCCGACAGAGCCCAGTAGAGCCCAGTAGAGCCCGACAGAGCCCGACATAACCCGACAGAGCCCGACAGAGCCCAGTTGAGCCCGACAGAGCCCGACAGAGCCCGACAGAGCCCGACAGGGCCCGACAGGTCCCAGTAGAGCCCGACAGAGCCCGACAGAGCCCGACAGAGCCCGACAGAGCCCAGTAGAGCCCGACAGAGCCCGACAGAGCCCGACAGAGCCCGACAGAGCCCGACAGGGCCGGACAGGGCCCGACAGGGCCCGACAGGGCCCGACAGAGCCCAGTAGAGTCCGACAGAGCCCGACAGGGCCCGACAGAGCCCGACAGGGCCCGACAGGGCCCGACAGAGCCCGACAGAGCCCGACAGGGCCCGACAGGGCCCGACAGAGCCCGACAGAGCCCGACAGAGCCCGACAGGGCCCGACAGGGCCCGACAGGGCCCAGTAGAGCCCGACAGAGCCCGACAGAGCCCGACAGGGCCCGACAGAGCCCGACAGAGCCCGACAAGGCCCAGTAGAGCCCGACAGAGCCCGACAGGGCCCGACAGAGCCTGACAGAGCCTGACAGAGCCCGACAGGGCCCGACAGGTCCCGACAGGGCCCAGTAGAGCCCGACAGAGCCCGACAGAGACCGACAGGGCCCGACAGGGCCCAGTAGAGCCCGACAGAGCCCGACAGAGCCCGACAGAGCCCGACAGGGCCCGACAGAGCCCGACAGAGCCCGACAGGGCCCAACAGGGCCCGACAGGGCCCAGTAGAGCCCTACAGAGCCCGACAGGGCCCAACAGAGCCCGACAGAGCCCGACAGAGCCCGACAGAGCCCGACAGGGCCCAGTAGAGCCCGACAGAGCCCGACAGAGCCCGACAGAGCCCGACAGGGCCCGACAGGGCCCGACAGAGCCCGACAGAGCCCGACAGAGCCCAGAAGAGCCCGACAGAGCCCGACAGAGCCCGACAGAGCCCGACAGAGCCCGACAGGGCCCGACAGGGCCCGACAGGGCCCGACAGAGCCCAGAAGAGCCCGACAGAGCCCGACAGAGCCCGACAGAGCCCGACAGGGCCCGACAGGGCCCGACAGGGCCCAGTAGAGCCCGACAGAGCCCGACAGAACCCGACAGAGCCCAGTAGAGCCCGACAGAGCCCGACAGGGCCCGACAGGGCCCGACAGGGCACAGTAGAGCCCGACAGAGCCCGACAGAGCCCAGTAGAGCCCAGTAGAGCCCGACAGAGCCCGACAGAGCCCGACAGGGCCCGACAGAGCCCGACAGAGCCCGACAGAGCCCGACAGGGCCCGACAGGGCCGGAAAGAGCCCAGTTTAGCCCAGTAGAGCCCGACAGAGCCCGACAGAGCCCGACAGAGCCCGACAGGGCCCGACAGGGCCCAGTAGAGCCCGACAGAGCCCGACAGGGCCCGACAGAGCCCGACAGAGCCCGACAGGGCCCGACAGAGCCCGACAGAGTCCGACAGAGCCCGACAGGACCCAGCAGAGCCCGACAGAGCCCGACAGAGCCCGACAGAGCCCGACAGGGCCCGACAGAGCCCGACAGTGCCCGACAGAGCCCGACAGAGCCCGACAGGGCCCGACAGGGCCCAGTAGAGCCCGACAGAGCCCGACAGGGCCCGACAGAGCCCGACAGGGCCCGACAGAGCCCGACAGGGCCCAGTGGAGCCCGACAGAGCCCGACAGAGCCCGACAGAGCCCGACAGGGCCCGACAGAGCCCGACAGAGCCCGACAGGTCCCGACAGGGCCCAGTAGAGCCCGACAGAGCCCGACAGGGCCCGACAGAGCCCGACAGAGCCCGACAGGGCCCAGTAGAGCCCAGTAGAGCCCGACAGAGCCCAGTAGACACCGACAGAGCCCGACAGAGCCCGACAGAGCACGACAGGGCCCGACAGGGCCCGACAGAGCCCGACAGAGCCCGACAGTGCCCGACAGAGCCCGACAGGGCCCAGTAGAGCCCGACAGAGCCCGACAGAGCCCGACAGAGCCCAGTAGAGCCCGACAGAGCCCAGTAGAGCCCGACAGAGCCCGACAGAGCCCGACAGAGCCCGACAGGGCCCGACAGGGCCCGACAGAGCCCGACAGAGCCCGACAGGGCCCGACAGAGCCTGACAGAGCCCAGTAGAGCCCGACAGAGCCCGACAGGGCCCGACAGGGCCCGACAGGGCCCAGTAGAGCCCGACAGAGCCCGACAGAGCCCAGTAGAGCCCAGTAGAGCCCGACAGAGCCCGACAGAGCCCGACAGAGCCCGACAGGGCCCGACAGAGCCTGACAGAGCCCAGTAGAGCCCGACAGAGCCCGACAGGGCCCGACAGGGCCCGACAGGGCCCAGTAGAGCCCGACAGAGCCCGACAGAGCCCAGTAGAGCCCAGTAGAGCCCGACAGAGCCCGACAGAGCCCGACAGAGCCCGACAGGGCCCGACAGGGCCCGACAGGGCCCGACAGAGCCCGACAGAGCCCGACAGGGCCCGACAGAGCTCAGTAGAGCCCGACAGAGCCCGACAGAGCCTGACAGAGCCCGACAGGGCCCAGTAGAGCCCAGTAGAGCCCGACAGAGCCCGACAGAGCCCGACAGAGCCCGACAGAGCCTGACAGAGCCCGACAGGGCCCGACAGGGACCGACAGAGCCCGACAGGGCCCGACAGAGCCCGACAGAGCCCGACAGAGCCCGACAGGGCCCATTAGAGCCCGACATAGCCCGACAGGGCCCAGTAGAGCCCGACAGAGCCCAACAGAGCCCGACAGGGCCCGACAGAGCCCGACAGGGCCCAGTAGAGCCCGACAGGGCCCAGTAGAGCCCAGTAGAGCCCGACAGAGCCCGACAGAACCCGACAGAGCCCGACAGAGCCTGACAGAGCCCGACAGGGCCCGACAGGGCCCGACAGAGCCCGACAGGGCCCGACAGAGCCCGACAGAGCCCGACAGGGCCCGACAGAGCCCGACAGGGCCCAGTAGAGCCCGACAGAGCCCGACAGAGCCCGACAGAGCCCAGTAGAGCCCGACAGAGCCCGACAGAGCCCGACAGAGCCCGACAGAGCCCGACAGGGCCCGACAGAGCCCGACAGAGCCCGACAGGGCCCGACAGAGCCTGACAGAGCCCAGTAGAGCCCGACAGAGCCCGACAGGGCCCGACAGGGCCCGACAGGGCCCAGTAGAGCCCGACAGAGCCCGACAGAGCCCAGTAGAGCCCAGTAGAGCCCGACAGAGCCCGACAGAGCCCGACAGAGCCCGACAGAGCCCGACAGGGCCCGACAGGGCCCGACAGACCCCGACAGGGCCCGACAGAGCTCAGTAGAGCCCGACAGAGCCCGACAGAGCCCGACAGAGCCCGACAGGGCCCAGTAGAGCCCAGTAGAGCCCGACAGAGCCCGACAGAGCCCGACAGAGCCTGACAGAGCCCGACAGGGCCCGACAGGGCCCGACAGGGCCCGACAGGGCCCGACAGGGCCCGACAGAGCCCGACAGGGCCCGACAGGGCCCGTCAGAGCCTGACAGATCCCGACAGGGCCCGGTAGAGCCCGACAGAGCCCGACAGAGCCCGACAGAACCCGACAGAGCCCGACAGAGCCCGACAGAGCCCGACAGGGCCCGACAGGGCCCCGACAGGGCCCGACAGAGCCCGACAGGGCCCAGTAGAGCCCGAGAGAGCCCGACAGAGCCCAGTAGAGCCCAGTAGAGCCCGACAGAGCCCGACAGAGCCCGACAGAGCCCAACAGAGACCAGTTGAGCCCGACAGAGCCGACAGAGCCCGACAGAGCCCGACAGGGCCCGACAGGGCCCGACAGGGCCCGACAGGTCCCAGTAGAGCCCGACAGAGCCCGACAGAGCCCGACAGAGCCCGACAGAGCCCAGTAGAGCCCGACAGAGCCCGACAGAGCCCGACAGGGCCCGACAGGGCCCGACAGGCCCGACAGGGCCCAGTAGAACCCGACAGAGCCCGACAGAGCCCGACAGAGCCCGACAGGCCCGACAGAGCCCGACAGGGCCCGACAGGGCCCGACAGAGGCCCGACAGGGCCCGACAGGGCCCGACAGAGCCCGACAGGGCCCGACAGAGCCCGACAGAGCCCGACAGAGCCCGACAGAGCCCAGTAGAGCCCGACAGAGCCCGACAGGGCCCGACAGGGCCCGACAGGGCACAGTAGAGCCCGACAGAGCCCGACAGAGCCCAGTAGAGCCCAGTAGAGCCCGACAGAGCCCGACAGAGCCCGAGAGAGCCCGACAGAGCCCGACAGGGCCCGACAGGGCCCAGTAGAGCCCGACAGAGCCCGACAGGGCCCGACAGAGCCCGACAGGGCCCGACAGAGCCCGACAGAGCCCGACAGAGCCCGACAGGACCCAGCAGAGCCCGACAGAGCCCGACAGAGCCCGACAGAGCCCGACAGGGCCCGACAGAGCCCGACAGGACCCGACAGTGCCCGACAGAGCCCGACAGAGCCCGACAGGGCCCGACAGGGCCCAGTAGAGCCCGACAGAGCCCGAAAGGGCCCGACAGAGCCCGACGGAGCCCGACAGGGCCCGACAGGGCCCGACAGGGCCCAGTAGAGCCCGACAGAGCCCGACAGAGCCCAGTAGAGCCCAGTAGAGCCTGACAGAGCCCGACAGAGCCCGACAGAGCCCGACAGAGCCCGACAGGGCCCGACAGGGCCCGACAGAGCCCGACAGAGCCCGACAGGGCCCGACAGATCCCGACAGGGCCCGACAGGGCCCAGTAGAGCCCGACAGAGCCCGACAGAGCCCGACAGAGCCCGACAGAGCCCGACAGGGCCCGACAGAGCCCGACAGGGCCCGACAGGGCCCGAGAGAGCCCGACAGGGCCCGACAGAGCCCGACAGGGCCCGACAGAGCCCGACAGGGCCCGACAGGGCCCGAGAGAGCCCGACAGGGCCCGACAGAGCCCGACAGGGCCCGACAGAGCCCGACAGAGCCCGACAGAGCCCAGTAGAGCCCGACAGAGCCCGACAGAGCCCGACAGAGCCCGACAGAGCCCGACAGGGCCCGACAGAGCCCAGTAGAGCCCGATAGAGCCCGATAGAGCCCGACAGAGCCCGACAGAGCCCGACAGAGACCAGTAGAGCCCAGTAGAGCCCGACAGAGCCCAGTAGAGCCCGACAGAGCCCGACAGAGCCCGACAGAGCACGACAGGGCCCGACAGGGCCCGACAGAGCCCGACAGGGCCCGACAGAGCCCGACAGAGCCGACAGAGCCCGACAGGGCCCGACAGGGCCTAACAGAGCCCGACAGGGCCCAGTAGAGCCCGACAGAGCCCGACAGAGCCCGACAGAGCCCGACAGAGCCCGACAGGGCCCGACAGAGCCCAGTAGAGCCCGATAGAGCCCGATAGAGCCCGACAGAGCCCGACAGAGCCCGACAGAGACCAGTAGAGCCCAGTAGAGCCCGACAGAGCCCAGTAGAGCCCGACAGAGCCGACAGAGCCCGACAGAGCACGACAGGGCCCGACAGGGCCCGACAGAGCCCGACAGGGCCCGACAGAGCCCGACAGAGCCCGACAGAGCCCGACAGGGCCCGACAGGGCCTAACAGAGCCCGACAGGGCCCAGTAGAGCCCGACAGAGCCCGACAGAGCCCGACAGAACCCGACAGAGCCCGACAGAGCCCGACAGAGCCCGACAGGGCCCGACAGAGCCCGACAGAGCCGACAGGGCCCAACAGGGCCCGACAGGGCCCAGTAGAGCCCTACAGAGCCCGACAGGGCCCAACAGAGCCCGACAGAGCCCGACAGAGCCCGACAGAGCCCGACAGGGCCCAGTAGAGCCCGACAGAGCCCGACAGAGCCCGACAGAGCCCGACAGGGCCCGACAGGGCCCGACAGAGCCCGACAGAGCCCGACAGAGCCCAGAAGAGCCCGACAGAGCCCGACAGAGCCCGACAGAGCCCGACAGAGCCCGACAGGGCCCGACAGGGCCCGACAGGGCCCGACAGAGCCCAGAAGAGCCCGACAGAGCCCGACAGAGCCCGACAGAGCCCGACAGGGCCCGACAGGGCCCGACAGGGCCCAGTAGAGCCCGACAGAGCCCGACAGAACCCGACAGAGCCCAGTAGAGCCCGACAGAGCCCGACAGGGCCCGACAGGGCCCGACAGGGCACAGTAGAGCCCGACAGAGCCCGACAGAGCCCAGTAGAGCCCAGTAGAGCCCGACAGAGCCCGACAGAGCCCGACAGGGCCCGACAGAGCCCGACAGAGCCCGACAGAGCCCGACAGGGCCCGACAGGGCCGGAAAGAGCCCAGTTTAGCCCAGTAGAGCCCGACAGAGCCCGACAGAGCCCGACAGAGCCCGACAGGGGCCGACAGGGCCCAGTAGAGCCCGACAGAGCCCGACAGGGCCCGACAGAGCCCGACAGAGCCCGACAGGGCCCGACAGAGCCCGACAGAGTCCGACAGAGCCCGACAGGACCCAGCAGAGCCCGACAGAGCCCGACAGAGCCCGACAGAGCCCGACAGGGCCCGACAGAGCCCGACAGTGCCCGACAGAGCCCGACAGAGCCCGACAGGGCCCGACAGGGCCCAGTAGAGCCCGACAGAGCCCGACAGAGCCCGACAGAGCACGACAGGGCCCGACAGGGCCCGACAGAGCCCGACAGAGCCCGACAGTGCCCGACAGAGCCCGACAGGGCCCAGTAGAGCCCGACAGAGCCCGACAGAGCCCGACAGAGCCCAGTAGAGCCCGACAGAGCCCAGTAGAGCCCGACAGAGCCCGACAGAGCCCGACAGAGCCCGACAGGGCCCGACAGGGCCCGACAGAGCCCGACAGAGCCCGACAGGGCCCGACAGAGCCTGACAGAGCCCAGTAGAGCCCGACAGAGCCCGACAGGGCCCGACAGGGCCCGACAGGGCCCAGTAGAGCCCGACAGAGCCCGACAGAGCCCAGTAGAGCCCAGTAGAGCCCGACAGAGCCCGACAGAGCCCGACAGAGCCCGACAGGGCCCGACAGAGCCTGACAGAGCCCAGTAGAGCCCGACAGAGCCCGACAGGGCCCGACAGGGCCCGACAGGGCCCAGTAGAGCCCGACAGAGCCCGACAGAGCCCAGTAGAGCCCAGTAGAGCCCGACAGAGCCCGACAGAGCCCGACAGAGCCCGACAGGGCCCGACAGGGCCCGACAGGGCCCGACAGAGCCCGACAGAGCCCGACAGGGCCCGACAGAGCTCAGTAGAGCCCGACAGAGCCCGACAGAGCCTGACAGAGCCCGACAGGGCCCAGTAGAGCCCAGTAGAGCCCGACAGAGCCCGACAGAGCCCGACAGAGCCCGACAGAGCCTGACAGAGCCCGACAGGGCCCGACAGGGACCGACAGAGCCCGACAGGGCCCGACAGAGCCCGACAGAGCCCGACAGAGCCCGACAGGGCCCATTAGAGCCCGACATAGTCCGACAGGGCCCAGTAGAGCCCGACAGAGCCCAACAGAGCCCGACAGGGCCCGACAGAGCCCGACAGGGCCCAGTAGAGCCCGACAGGG
Organism: Caloenas nicobarica; assembly: GCF_036013445.1. Taxonomy (NCBI): domain Eukaryota; kingdom Metazoa; phylum Chordata; class Aves; order Columbiformes; family Columbidae; genus Caloenas; species Caloenas nicobarica. The sequence goes on from NW_027017197.1 coordinate 65,701, forward strand.
CCCAGTAGAGCCCAGTAGAGCCCGACAGAGCCCGACAGAACCCGACAGAGCCCGACAGAGCCTGACAGAGCCCGACAGGGCCCGACAGGGCCCGACAGAGCCCGACAGGGCCCGACAGAGCCCGACAGAGCCCGACAGGGCCCGACAGAGCCCGACAGGGCCCAGTAGAGCCCGACAGAGCCCGACAGAGCCCGACAGAGCCCAGTAGAGCCCGACAGAGCCCGACAGAGCCCGACAGAGCCCGACAGAGCCCGACAGGGCCCGACAGAGCCCGACAGAGCCCGACAGGGCCCGACAGAGCCTGACAGAGCCCAGTAGAGCCCGACAGAGCCCGACAGGGCCCGACAGGGCCCGACAGGGCCCAGTAGAGCCCGACAGAGCCCGACAGAGCCCAGTAGAGCCCAGTAGAGCCCGACAGAGCCCGACAGAGCCCGACAGAGCCCGACAGAGCCCGACAGGGCCCGACAGGGCCCGACAGACCCCGACAGGGCCCGACAGAGCTCAGTAGAGCCCGACAGAGCCCGACAGAGCCCGACAGAGCCCGACAGGGCCCAGTAGAGCCCAGTAGAGCCCGACAGAGCCCGACAGAGCCCGACAGAGCCTGACAGAGCCCGACAGGGCCCGACAGGGCCCGACAGGGCCCGACAGGGCCCGACAGGGCCCGACAGAGCCCGACAGGGCCCGACAGGGCCCGTCAGAGCCTGACAGATCCCGACAGGGCCCAGTAGAGCCCGACAGAGCCCGACAGAGCCCGACAGAACCCGACAGAGCCCGACAGAGCCCGACAGAGCCCGACAGGGCCCGACAGGGCCCGACAGGGCCCGACAGAGCCCGACAGGGCCCAGTAGAGCCCGAGAGAGCCCGACAGAGCCCAGTAGAGCCCAGTAGAGCCCGACAGAGCCCGACAGAGCCCGACAGAGCCCAACAGAGACCAGTTGAGCCCGACAGAGCCCGACAGAGCCCGACAGAGCCCGACAGGGCCCGACAGGGCCCGACAGGGCCCGACAGGTCCCAGTAGAGCCCGACAGAGCCCGACAGAGCCCGACAGAGCCCGACAGAGCCCAGTAGAGCCCGACAGAGCCCGACAGAGCCCGACAGGGCCCGACAGGGCCCGACAGGGCCCGACAGGGCCCAGTAGAACCCGACAGAGCCCGACAGAGCCCGACAGAGCCCGACAGGGCCCGACAGAGCCCGACAGGGCCCGACAGGGCCCGACAGAGCCCGACAGGGCCCGACAGGGCCCGACAGAGCCCGACAGGGCCCGACAGAGCCCGACAGAGCCCGACAGAGCCCGACAGAGCCCAGTAGAGCCCGACAGAGCCCGACAGGGCCCGACAGGGCCCGACAGGGCACAGTAGAGCCCGACAGAGCCCGACAGAGCCCAGTAGAGCCCAGTAGAGCCCGACAGAGCCCGACAGAGCCCGAGAGAGCCCGACAGAGCCCGACAGGGCCCGACAGGGCCCAGTAGAGCCCGACAGAGCCCGACAGGGCCCGACAGAGCCCGACAGGGCCCGACAGAGCCCGACAGAGCCCGACAGAGCCCGACAGGACCCAGCAGAGCCCGACAGAGCCCGACAGAGCCCGACAGAGCCCGACAGGGCCCGACAGAGCCCGACAGGACCCGACAGTGCCCGACAGAGCCCGACAGAGCCCGACAGGGCCCGACAGGGCCCAGTAGAGCCCGACAGAGCCCGAAAGGGCCCGACAGAGCCCGACAGGGCCCGACAGAGCCCGACAGAGCCCGACAGAGCCCAGTAGAGCCCGACAGAGCCCGACAGAGCCCGACAGAGCCCGACAGGGCCCGACAGAGCCCAGTAGAGCCCGATAGAGCCCGATAGAGCCCGACAGAGCCCGACAGAGCCCGACAGAGACCAGTAGAGCCCAGTAGAGCCCGACAGAGCCCAGTAGAGCCCGACAGAGCCCGACAGAGCCCGACAGAGCACGACAGGGCCCGACAGGGCCCGACAGAGCCCGACAGGGCCCGACAGAGCCCGACAGAGCCCGACAGAGCCCGACAGGGCCCGACAGGGCCTAACAGAGCCCGACAGGGCCCAGTAGAGCCCGACAGAGCCCGACAGAGCCCGACAGAGCCCGACAGAGCCCGACAGGGCCCGACAGAGCCCAGTAGAGCCGATAGAGCCCGATAGAGCCCGACAGAGCCCGACAGAGCCCGACAGAGACCAGTAGAGCCCAGTAGAGCCCGACAGAGCCCAGTAGAGCCCGACAGAGCCCGACAGAGCCCGACAGAGCACGACAGGGCCGGCCAGGCCGACAGGGCCCGACAGAGCCCGACAGGGCCCGACAGAGCCCGACAGAGCCCGACAGAGCCCGACAGGGCCCGACAGGGCCTAACAGAGCCCGACAGGGCCCAGTAGAGCCCGACAGAGCCCGACAGAGCCCGACAGAACCCGACAGAGCCCGACAGAGCCCGACAGAGCCCGACAGGGCCCGACAGAGCCCGACAGAGCCCGACAGGGCCCAACAGGGCCCGACAGGGCCCAGTAGAGCCCTACAGAGCCCGACAGGGCCCAACAGAGCCCGACAGAGCCCGACAGAGCCCGACAGAGCCCGACAGGGCCCAGTAGAGCCCGACAGAGCCCGACAGAGCCCGACAGAGCCCGACAGGGCCCGACAGGGCCCGACAGAGCCCGACAGAGCCCGACAGAGCCCAGAAGAGCCCGACAGAGCCCGACAGAGCCCGACAGAGCCCGACAGAGCCCGACAGGGCCCGACAGGGCCCGACAGGGCCCGACAGAGCCCAGAAGAGCCCGACAGAGCCCGACAGAGCCCGACAGAGCCCGACAGGGCCCGACAGGGCCCGACAGGGCCCAGTAGAGCCCGACAGAGCCCGACAGAACCCGACAGAGCCCAGTAGAGCCCGACAGAGCCCGACAGGGCCCGACAGGGCCCGACAGGGCACAGTAGAGCCCGACAGAGCCCGACAGAGCCAGTAGAGCCCAGTAGAGCCCGACAGAGCCCGACAGAGCCCGACAGGGCCCGACAGAGCCCGACAGAGCCCGACAGAGCCCGACAGGGCCCGACAGGGCCGGAAAGAGCCCAGTTTAGCCCAGTAGAGCCCGACAGAGCCCGACAGAGCCCGACAGAGCCCGACAGGGGCCGACAGGGCCCAGTAGAGCCCGACAGAGCCCGACAGGGCCCGACAGAGCCCGACAGAGCCCGACAGGGCCCGACAGAGCCCGACAGAGTCCGACAGAGCCCGACAGGACCCAGCAGAGCCCGACAGAGCCCGACAGAGCCCGACAGAGCCCGACAGGGCCCGACAGAGCCCGACAGTGCCCGACAGAGCCCGACAGAGCCCGACAGGGCCCGACAGGGCCCAGTAGAGCCCGACAGAGCCCGACAGAGCCCGACAGAGCACGACAGGGCCCGACAGGGCCCGACAGAGCCCGACAGAGCCCGACAGTGCCCGACAGAGCCCGACAGGGCCCAGTAGAGCCCGACAGAGCCCGACAGAGCCCGACAGAGCCCAGTAGAGCCCGACAGAGCCCAGTAGAGCCCGACAGAGCCCGACAGAGCCCGACAGAGCCCGACAGGGCCCGACAGGGCCCGACAGAGCCCGACAGAGCCCGACAGGGCCCGACAGAGCCTGACAGAGCCCAGTAGAGCCCGACAGAGCCCGACAGGGCCCGACAGGGCCCGACAGGGCCCAGTAGAGCCCGACAGAGCCCGACAGAGCCCAGTAGAGCCCAGTAGAGCCCGACAGAGCCCGACAGAGCCCGACAGAGCCCGACAGGGCCCGACAGAGCCTGACAGAGCCCAGTAGAGCCCGACAGAGCCCGACAGGGCCCGACAGGGCCCGACAGGGCCCAGTAGAGCCCGACAGAGCCCGACAGAGCCCAGTAGAGCCCAGTAGAGCCCGACAGAGCCCGACAGAGCCCGACAGAGCCCGACAGGGCCCGACAGGGCCCGACAGGGCCCGACAGAGCCCGACAGAGCCCGACAGGGCCCGACAGAGCTCAGTAGAGCCCGACAGAGCCCGACAGAGCCTGACAGAGCCCGACAGGGCCCAGTAGAGCCCAGTAGAGCCCGACAGAGCCCGACAGAGCCCGACAGAGCCCGACAGAGCCTGACAGAGCCCGACAGGGCCCGACAGGGACCGACAGAGCCCGACAGGGCCCGACAGAGCCCGACAGAGCCCGACAGAGCCCGACAGGGCCCATTAGAGCCCGACATAGCCCGACAGGGCCCAGTAGAGCCCGACAGAGCCCAACAGAGCCCGACAGGGCCCGACAGAGCCCGACAGGGCCCAGTAGAGCCCGACAGGGCCCAGTAGAGCCCAGTAGAGCCCGACAGAGCCCGACAGAACCCGACAGAGCCCGACAGAGCCTGACAGAGCCCGACAGGGCCCGACAGGGCCCGACAGAGCCCGACAGGGCCCGACAGAGCCCGACAGAGCCCGACAGGGCCCGACAGAGCCCGACAGGGCCCAGTAGAGCCCGACAGAGCCCGACAGAGCCCGACAGAGCCCAGTAGAGCCCGACAGAGCCCGACAGAGCCCGACAGAGCCCGACAGAGCCCGACAGGGCCCGACAGAGCCCGACAGAGCCCGACAGGGCCCGACAGAGCCTGACAGAGCCCAGTAGAGCCCGACAGAGCCCGACAGGGCCCGACAGGGCCCGACAGGGCCCAGTAGAGCCCGACAGAGCCCGACAGAGCCCAGTAGAGCCCAGTAGAGCCCGACAGAGCCCGACAGAGCCCGACAGAGCCCGACAGAGCCCGACAGGGCCCGACAGGGCCCGACAGACCCCGACAGGGCCCGACAGAGCTCAGTAGAGCCCGACAGAGCCCGACAGAGCCCGACAGAGCCCGACAGGGCCCAGTAGAGCCCAGTAGAGCCCGACAGAGCCCGACAGAGCCCGACAGAGCCTGACAGAGCCCGACAGGGCCCGACAGGGCCCGACAGGGCCCGACAGGGCCCGACAGGGCCCGACAGAGCCCGACAGGGCCCGACAGGGCCCGTCAGAGCCTGACAGATCCCGACAGGGCCCAGTAGAGCCCGACAGAGCCCGACAGAGCCCGACAGAACCCGACAGAGCCCGACAGAGCCCGACAGAGCCCGACAGGGCCCGACAGAGCCCGACAGGGCCCAGTAGAGCCCGAGAGAGCCCGACAGAGCCCAGTAGAGCCCAGTAGAGCCCGACAGAGCCCGACAGAGCCCGACAGAGCCCAACAGAGACCAGTTGAGCCCGACAGAGCCCGACAGAGCCCGACAGAGCCCGACAGGGCCCGACAGGGCCCGACAGGGCCCGACAGGTCCCAGTAGAGCCCGACAGAGCCCGACAGAGCCCGACAGAGCCCGACAGAGCCCAGTAGAGCCCGACAGAGCCCGACAGAGCCCGACAGGGCCCGACAGGGCCCGACAGGGCCCGACAGGGCCCAGTAGAACCCGACAGAGCCCGACAGAGCCCGACAGAGCCCGACAGGGCCCGACAGAGCCCGACAGGGCCCGACAGGGCCCGACAGAGCCCGACAGGGCCCGACAGAGCCCGACAGAGCCCGACAGAGCCCGACAGAGCCCAGTAGAGCCCGACAGAGCCCGACAGGGCCCGACAGGGCCCGACAGGGCACAGTAGAGCCCGACAGAGCCCGACAGAGCCCAGTAGAGCCCAGTAGAGCCCGACAGAGCCCGACAGAGCCCGAGAGAGCCCGACAGAGCCCGACAGGGCCCGACAGGGCCCAGTAGAGCCCGACAGAGCCCGACAGGGCCCGACAGAGCCCGACAGGGCCCGACAGAGCCCGACAGAGCCCGACAGAGCCCGACAGGACCCAGCAGAGCCCGACAGAGCCCGACAGAGCCCGACAGAGCCCGACAGGGCCCGACAGAGCCCGACAGGACCCGACAGTGCCCGACAGAGCCCGACAGAGCCCGACAGGGCCCGACAGGGCCCAGTAGAGCCCGACAGAGCCCGAAAGGGCCCGACAGAGCCCGACGGAGCCCGACAGGGCCCGACAGGGCCCGACAGGGCCCAGTAGAGCCCGACAGAGCCCGACAGAGCCCAGTAGAGCCCAGTAGAGCCTGACAGAGCCCGACAGAGCCCGACAGAGCCCGACAGAGCCCGACAGGGCCCGACAGGGCCCGACAGAGCCCGACAGGGCCCGACAGATCCCGACAGGGCCCGACAGGGCCCAGTAGAGCCCGACAGAGCCCGACAGAGCCCGACAGAGCCCGACAGAGCCCGACAGGGCCCGACAGAGCCCGACAGGGCCCGACAGGGCCCGAGAGAGCCCGACAGGGCCCGACAGAGCCCGACAGGGCCCGACAGAGCCCGACAGGGCCCGACAGGGCCCGAGAGAGCCCGACAGGGCCCGACAGAGCCCGACAGGGCCCGACAGAGCCCGACAGAGCCCGACAGAGCCCAGTAGAGCCCGACAGAGCCCGACAGAGCCCGACAGAGCCCGACAGGGCCCGACAGAGCCCAGTAGAGCCCGATAGAGCCCGATAGAGCCCGACAGAGCCCGACAGAGCCCGACAGAGACCAGTAGAGCCCAGTAGAGCCCGACAGAGCCCAGTAGAGCCCGACAGAGCCCGACAGAGCCCGACAGAGCACGACAGGGCCCGACAGGGCCCGACAGAGCCCGACAGGGCCCGACAGAGCCCGACAGAGCCCGACAGAGCCCGACAGGGCCCGACAGGGCCTAACAGAGCCCGACAGGGCCCAGTAGAGCCCGACAGAGCCCGACAGAGCCCGACAGAGCCCGACAGAGCCCGACAGGGCCCGACAGAGCCCAGTAGAGCCCGATAGAGCCCGATAGAGCCCGACAGAGCCCGACAGAGCCCGACAGAGACCAGTAGAGCCCAGTAGAGCCCGACAGAGCCCAGTAGAGCCCGACAGAGCCCGACAGAGCCCGACAGAGCACGACAGGGCCCGACAGGGCCCGACAGAGCCCGACAGGGCCCGACAGAGCCCGACAGAGCCCGACAGAGCCCGACAGGGCCCGACAGGGCCTAACAGAGCCCGACAGGGCCCAGTAGAGCCCGACAGAGCCCGACAGAGCCCGACAGAACCCGACAGAGCCCAACAGAGCCCGACAGAGCCCGACAGGGCCCGACAGGGCCCAGTAGAGCCCGACAGAACCCGACAGAGCCCAGTAGAGCCCAGTAGAGCCCGACAGAGCCCGACATAACCCGACAGAGCCCGACAGAGCCCAGTTGAGCCCGACAGAGCCCGACAGAGCCCGACAGAGCCCGACAGGGCCCGACAGGTCCCAGTAGAGCCCGACAGAGCCCGACAGAGCCCGACAGAGCCCGACAGAGCCCAGTAGAGCCCGACAGAGCCCGACAGAGCCCGACAGAGCCCGACAGAGCCCGACAGGGCCGGACAGGGCCCGACAGGGCCCGACAGGGCCCGACAGAGCCCAGTAGAGTCCGACAGAGCCCGACAGAGCCCGACAGAGCCCGACAGGGCCCGACAGGGCCCGACAGAGCCCGACAGAGCCCGACAGGGCCCGACAGGGCCCGACAGAGCCCGACAGGGCCCGACAGGGCCCGACAGGGCCCAGTAGAGCCCGACAGAGCCCGACAGAGCCCGACAGGGCCCGACAGAGCCCGACAGAGCCCGACAGGGCCCAGTAGAGCCCGACAGAGCCCGACAGGGCCCGACAGAGCCCGACAGAGCCTGACAGAGCCCGACAGGGCCCGACAGGTCCCGACAGGGCCCAGTAGAGCCCGACAGAGCCCGACAGAGACCGACAGGGCCCGACAGGGCCCAGTAGAGCCCGACAGAGCCCGACAGAGCCCGACAGAGCCCGACAGGGCCCGACAGAGCCCGACAGAGCCCGACAGGGCCCAACAGGGCCCGACAGGGCCCAGTAGAGCCCTACAGAGCCCGACAGGGCCCAACAGAGCCCGACAGAGCCCGACAGAGCCCGACAGGGCCCAGTAGAGCCCGACAGAGCCCGACAGAGCCCGACAGAGCCCGACAGGGCCCGACAGGGCCCGACAGAGCCCGACAGAGCCCGACAGAGCCCAGAAGAGCCCGACAGAGCCCGACAGAGCCCGACAGAGCCCGACAGAGCCCGACAGGGCCCGACAGGGCCCGACAGGGCCCGACAGGGCCCGACAGAGCCCGACAGAGCCCAGAAGAGCCCGACAGAGCCCGACAGAGCCCGACAGAGCCCGACAGGGCCCGACAGGGCCCGACAGGGCCCAGTAGAGCCCGACAGAGCCCGACAGAACCCGACAGAGCCCAGTAGAGCCCGACAGAGCCCGACAGGGCCCGACAGGGCCCGACAGGGCACAGTAGAGCCCGACAGAGCCCGACAGAGCCCAGTAGAGCCCAGTAGAGCCCGACAGAGCCCGACAGAGCCCGACAGGGCCCGACAGAGCCCGACAGAGCCCGACAGAGCCCGACAGGGCCCGACAGGGCCGGAAAGAGCCCAGTTTAGCCCAGTAGAGCCCGACAGAGCCCGACAGAGCCCGACAGAGCCCGACAGGGCCCGACAGGGCCCGACAGAGCCCGACAGGGCCCGACAGGGCCCAGTAGAGCCCGACAGAACCCGACAGAGCCCAGTAGAGCCCAGTAGAGCCCGACAGAGCCCGACATAACCCGACAGAGCCCGACAGAGCCCAGTTGAGCCCGACAGAGCCCGACAGAGCCCGACAGAGCCCGACAGGGCCCGACAGGTCCCAGTAGAGCCCGACAGAGCCCGACAGAGCCCGACAGAGCCCGACAGAGCCCAGTAGAGCCCGACAGAGCCCGACAGAGCCCGACAGAGCCCGACAGAGCCCGACAGGGCCGGACAGGGCCCGACAGGGCCCGACAGGGCCCGACAGAGCCCAGTAGAGTCCGACAGAGCCCGACAGAGCCCGACAGAGCCCGACAGGGCCCGACAGGGCCCGACAGAGCCCGACAGAGCCCGACAGGGCCCGACAGGGCCCGACAGAGCCCGACAGGGCCCGACAGGGCCCGACAGGGCCCAGTAGAGCCCGACAGAGCCCGACAGAGCCCGACAGGGCCCGACAGAGCCCGACAGAGCCCGACAGGGCCCAGTAGAGCCCGACAGAGCCCGACAGGGCCCGACAGAGCCCGACAGAGCCTGACAGAGCCCGACAGGGCCCGACAGGTCCCGACAGGGCCCAGTAGAGCCCGACAGAGCCCGACAGAGACCGACAGGGCCCGACAGGGCCCAGTAGAGCCCGACAGAGCCCGACAGAGCCCGACAGAGCCCGACAGGGCCCGACAGAGCCCGACAGAGCCCGACAGGGCCCAACAGGGCCCGACAGGGCCCAGTAGAGCCCTACAGAGCCCGACAGGGCCCAACAGAGCCCGACAGAGCCCGACAGAGCCCGACAGAGCCCGACAGGGCCCAGTAGAGCCCGACAGAGCCCGACAGAGCCCGACAGAGCCCGACAGGGCCCGACAGGGCCCGACAGAGCCCGACAGAGCCCGACAGAGCCCAGAAGAGCCCGACAGAGCCCGACAGAGCCCGACAGAGCCCGACAGAGCCCGACAGGGCCCGACAGGGCCCGACAGGGCCCGACAGAGCCCGACAGAGCCCAGAAGAGCCCGACAGAGCCCGACAGAGCCCGACAGAGCCCGACAGGGCCCGACAGGGCCCGACAGGGCCCAGTAGAGCCCGACAGAGCCCGACAGAACCCGACAGAGCCCAGTAGAGCCCGACAGAGCCCGACAGGGCCCGACAGGGCCCGACAGGGCACAGTAGAGCCCGACAGAGCCCGACAGAGCCCAGTAGAGCCCAGTAGAGCCCGACAGAGCCCGACAGAGCCCGACAGGGCCCGACAGAGCCCGACAGAGCCCGACAGAGCCCGACAGGGCCCGACAGGGCCGGAAAGAGCCCAGTTTAGCCCAGTAGAGCCCGACAGAGCCCGACAGAGCCCGACAGAGCCCGACAGGGCCCGACAGGGCCCAGTAGAGCCCGACAGAGCCCGACAGGGCCCGACAGAGCCCGACAGAGCCCGACAGGGCCCGACAGAGCCCGACAGAGTCCGACAGAGCCCGACAGGACCCAGCAGAGCCCGACAGAGCCCGACAGAGCCCGACAGGGCCCGACAGAGCCCGACAGTGCCCGACAGAGCCCGACAGAGCCCGACAGGGCCCGACAGGGCCCAGTAGAGCCCGACAGAGCCCGACAGGGCCCGACAGAGCCCGACAGGGCCCGACAGAGCCCGACAGGGCCCAGTAGAGCCCGACAGAGCCCGACAGAGCCCGACAGAGCCCGACAGGGCCCGACAGAGCCCGACAGAGCCCGACAGGGCCCGACAGGGCCCGACAGGGCCCAGTAGAGCCCGACAGAGCCCGACAGGGCCCGACAGAGCCCGACAGAGCCCGACAGGGCCCAGTAGAGCCCAGTAGAGCCCGACAGAGCCCAGTAGACACCGACAGAGCCCGACAGAGCCCGACAGAGCACGACAGGGCCCGACAGGGCCCGACAGAGCCCGACAGAGCCCGACAGAGCCCGACAGAGCCCGACAGGGCCCAGTAGAGCCCGACAGAGCCCGACAGAGCCCGACAGAGCCCAGTAGAGCCCGACAGAGCCCAGTAGAGCCCGACAGAGCCCGACAGAGCCCGACAGAGCCCGACAGGGCCCGACAGGGCCCGACAGAGCCCGACAGAGCCCGACAGGGCCCGACAGAGCCTGACAGAGCCCAGTAGAGCCCGACAGAGCCCGACAGGGCCCGACAGGGCCCGACAGGGCCCAGTAGAGCCCGACAGAGCCCGACAGAGCCCAGTAGAGCCCAGTAGAGCCCGACAGAGCCCGACAGAGCCCGACAGAGCCCGACAGGGCCCGACAGAGCCTGACAGAGCCCAGTAGAGCCCGACAGAGCCCGACAGGGCCCGACAGGGCCCAACAGGGCCCAGTAGAGCCCGACAGAGCCCGACAGAGCCCAGTAGAGCCCAGTAGAGCCCGACAGAGCCCGACAGAGCCCGACAGAGCCCGACAGGGCCCGACAGGGCCCGACAGGGCCCGACAGAGCCCGACAGAGCCCGACAGGGCCCGACAGAGCTCAGTAGAGCCCGACAGAGCCCGACAGAGCCCGACAGAGCCCGACAGGGCCCAGTAGAGCCCAGTAGAGCCCGACAGAGCCCGACAGAGCCCGACAGAGCCCGACAGAGCCTGACAGAGCCCGACAGGGCCCGACAGGGACCGACAGAGCCCGACAGGGTCCGACAGAGCCCGACAGAGCCCGACAGAGCCCGACAGGGCCCATTAGAGCCCGACATAGCCCGACAGGGCCCAGTAGAGCCCGACAGAGCCCAACAGAGCCCGACAGGGCCCGACAGAGCCCGACAGGGCCCAGTAGAGCCCGACAGGGCCCAGTAGAGCCCAGTAGAGCCCGACAGAGCCCGACAGAACCCGACAGAGCCCGACAGAGCCTGACAGAGCCCGACAGGGCCCGACAGGGCCCGACAGAGCCCGACAGGGCCCGACAGAGCCCGACAGAGCCCGACAGGGCCCGAGAGAGCCCGACAGGGCCCAGTAGAGCCCGACAGAGCCCGACAGAGCCCAGTAGAGCCCGACAGAGCCCGACAGAGCCCGACAGAGCCCGACAGGGCCCGACAGAGCCCGACAGAGCCCGACAGGGCCCGACAGAGCCTGACAGAGCCCAGTAGAGCCCGACAGAGCCCGACAGGGCCCGACAGGGCCCGACAAGGCCCAGTAGAGCCCGACAGAGCCCGACAGAGCCCAGTAGAGCCCAGTAGAGCCCGACAGAGCCCGACAGAGCCCGACAGAGCCCGACAGAGCCCGACAGGGCCCGACAGGGCCCGACAGACCCCGACAGGGCCCGACAGAGCTCAGTAGAGCCCGACAGAGCCCGACAGAGCCCGACAGAGCCCGACAGGGCCCAGTAGAGCCCAGTAGAGCCCGACAGAGCCCGACAGAGCCCGACAGAGCCTGACAGAGCCCGACAGGGCCCGACAGGGCCCGACAGGGCCCGACAGGGCCCGACAGAGCCCGACAGGGCCCGACAGGGCCCGTCAGAGCCTGACAGATCCCGACAGGGCCCAGTAGAGCCCGACAGAGCCCGACAGAGCCCGACAGAACCCGACAGAGCCCGACAGAGCCCGACAGAGCCCGACAGGGCCCGACAGGGCCCGACAGGGCCCGACAGAGCCCGACAGGGCCCAGTAGAGCCCGAGAGAGCCCGACAGAGCCCAGTAGAGCCCAGTAGAGCCCGACAGAGCCCGACAGAGCCCGACAGAGCCCGACAGAGACCAGTTGAGCCCGACAGAGCCCGACAGAGCCCGACAGAGCCCGACAGGGCCCGACAGGGCCCGACAGGGCCCGACAGGTCCCAGTAGAGCCCGACAGAGCCCGACAGAGCCCGACAGAGCCCGACAGAGCCCGACAGAGCCCAGTAGAGCCCGACAGAGCCCGACAGAGCCCGACAGGGCCCGACAGGGCCCGACAGGGCCCGACAGGGCCCAGTAGAGCCCGACAGAGCCCGACAGAGCCCGACAGAGCCCGACAGGGCCCGACAGAGCCCGACAGGGCCCGACAGGGCCCGACAGAGCCCGACAGGGCCCGACAGGGCCCGACAGAGCCTGACAGGGCCCGACAGAGCCCGACAGAGCCCGAAAGAGCCCGACAGGGCCCAGTAGGGCCCGACAGGGCCCGACAGGGCCCAGTAGAGCCCGACAGAGCCCGACAGGGCCCAGTAGAGCCCGACAGGGCCCGACAGGGCCCGACAGGGCCCAGTAGAGCCCGACAGGGCCCAGTAGAGCCCGACAGAGCCCGACAGAGCCCGACAGAGCCCGACAGAGCCCGACAGGGCCCAGTAGAGCCCGACAGAGCCCGACAGAGCCCGACAGAGCCCGACAGAGCCCGACAGAGCCCGACAGGGCCCAACAGGGCCCGACAGGGCCCAGTAGAGCCCGACAGAGCCCGACAGGGCCCGACAGAGCCCGATAGAGCCCGACAGAGCCCGACAGAGCCCGACAGAGCCCGACAGGGCCCGACAGGGCCCGACAGGGCCCGACACAGCGCGACAGAGCCCGACAGGGCCCGACAGAGCCCGACAGGGCCCAGTAGAGCCCGACAGAGCCCGACAGAGCCCGACAGAGCCCAGTAGAGCCCGACAGAGCCCGACAGGGCCCGACAGGGCCCGACAGGGCACAGTAGAGCCCGACAGAGCCCGACAGAGCCCAGTAGATCCCAGTAGAGCCCGACAGAGCCCGACAGAGCCCGACAGAGCCCGACAGAGCACGACAGAGCCCGACAGAGCCCGACAGGGCCCGACAGGGCCCAGTAGAGCCCGACAGAGCCCGACAGAGCCCAGTAGAGCCCAGTAGAGCCCGAAAGGGCCCGACAGGGCCCGACAGGGCCCAGTAGAGCCCGACAGAGCCCGACAGAGCCTGACAGAGCCCGACAGGGCCCGACAGAGCCCGACAGGGCCCGACAGGGCCCGACAGAGCCCAGTTTAGCCCAGTAGAGCCCGACAGAGCCCGACAGAGCCCGACAGGGCCCGACAGGGCCCAGTAGAGCCCGACAGAGCCCGACAGGGCCCGACACAGCCCGACAGAGCCCGACAGGGCCCGACAGAGCCCGACAGAGTCGGACAGAGCCCGACAGGACCCAGCAGAGCCCGACAGAGCCCGACAGAGCCCGACAGGGCCCGACAGAGCCCGACAGTGCCCGACAGAGCCCGACAGAGCCCGACAGGGCCCGACAGGGCCCAGTAGAGCCCGACAGAGCCCGACAGGGCCCGACAGAGCCCGACAGGGCCCGACAGAGCCCGACAGAGCCCGACAGGGCCCAGTAGAGCCCGACAGAGCCCGACAGAGCCCGACAGAACCCGACAGGGCCCGACAGAGCCCGACAGGGCCCGACAGGGCCCGACAGGGCCCGACAGAGCCCGACAGAGCCCAGTAGAGCCCGACAGAGCCCGACAGGGCCCGACAGAGCCCGACAGGGCCCGACAGGGCCCAGTAGAGCCCGACAGAGCCCGACAGAGCCCGACAGAGCCCGACAGGGCCCAGTAGAGCCCAGTAGAGCCCGACAGAGCCCGACAGAGCCCGACAGAGCCCGACAGAGCCTGACAGAGCCCGACAGGGCCCGACAGGGACCGACAGAGCCCGACAGGGTCCGACAGAGCCCGACAGAGCCCGACAGAGCCCGACAGGGCCCATTAGAGCCCGACATAGCCCGACAGGGCCCAGTAGAGCCCGACAGAGCCCAACAGAGCCCGACAGGGCCCGACAGAGCCCGACAGGGCCCAGTAGAGCCCGACAGGGCCCAGTAGAGCCCAGTAGAGCCCGACAGAGCCCGACAGAACCCGACAGAGCCCGACAGAGCCTGACAGAGCCCGACAGGGCCCGACAGGGCCCGACAGAGCCCGACAGGGCCCGACAGAGCCCGACAGAGCCCGACAGGGCCCGAGAGAGCCCGACAGGGCCCAGTAGAGCCCGACAGAGCCCGACAGAGCCCAGTAGAGCCCGACAGAGCCCGACAGAGCCCGACAGAGCCCGACAGGGCCCGACAGAGCCCGACAGAGCCCGACAGGGCCCGACAGAGCCTGACAGAGCCCAGTAGAGCCCGACAGAGCCCGACAGGGCCCGACAGGGCCCGACAAGGCCCAGTAGAGCCCGACAGAGCCCGACAGAGCCCAGTAGAGCCCAGTAGAGCCCGACAGAGCCCGACAGAGCCCGACAGAGCCCGACAGAGCCCGACAGGGCCCGACAGGGCCCGACAGACCCCGACAGGGCCCGACAGAGCTCAGTAGAGCCCGACAGAGCCCGACAGAGCCCGACAGAGCCCGACAGGGCCCAGTAGAGCCCAGTAGAGCCCGACAGAGCCCGACAGAGCCCGACAGAGCCTGACAGAGCCCGACAGGGCCCGACAGGGCCCGACAGGGCCCGACAGGGCCCGACAGAGCCCGACAGGGCCCGACAGGGCCCGTCAGAGCCTGACAGATCCCGACAGGGCCCAGTAGAGCCCGACAGAGCCCGACAGAGCCCGACAGAACCCGACAGAGCCCGACAGAGCCCGACAGAGCCCGACAGGGCCCGACAGGGCCCGACAGGGCCCGACAGAGCCCGACAGGGCCCAGTAGAGCCCGAGAGAGCCCGACAGAGCCCAGTAGAGCCCAGTAGAGCCCGACAGAGCCCGACAGAGCCCGACAGAGCCCGACAGAGACCAGTTGAGCCCGACAGAGCCCGACAGAGCCCGACAGAGCCCGACAGGGCCCGACAGGGCCCGACAGGGCCCGACAGGTCCCAGTAGAGCCCGACAGAGCCCGACAGAGCCCGACAGAGCCCGACAGAGCCCGACAGAGCCCAGTAGAGCCCGACAGAGCCCGACAGAGCCCGACAGGGCCCGACAGGGCCCGACAGGGCCCGACAGGGCCCAGTAGAGCCCGACAGAGCCCGACAGAGCCCGACAGAGCCCGACAGGGCCCGACAGAGCCCGACAGGGCCCGACAGGGCCCGACAGAGCCCGACAGGGCCCGACAGGGCCCGACAGAGCCTGACAGGGCCCGACAGAGCCCGACAGAGCCCGACAGAGCCCGACAGGGCCCAGTAGGGCCCGACAGGGCCCGACAGGGCCCAGTAGAGCCCGACAGAGCCCGACAGGGCCCAGTAGAGCCCGACAGGGCCCGACAGGGCCCGACAGGGCCCGACAGAGCCCGACAGGGCCCAGTAGAGCCCGACAGGGCCCAGTAGAGCCCGACAGAGCCCGACAGAGCCCGACAGAGCCCGACAGGGCCCGACAGGGCCCAGTAGAGCCCGACAGAGCCCGACAGAGCCCGACAGAGCCCGACAGAGCCCGACAGAGCCCGACAGGGCCCAACAGGGCCCGACAGGGCCCAGTAGAGCCCGACAGAGCCCGACAGGGCCCGACAGAGCCCGATAGAGCCCGACAGAGCCCGACAGAGCCCGACAGAGCCCGACAGGGCCCGACAGGGCCCGACAGGGCCCGACACAGCGCGACAGAGCCCGACAGGGCCCGACAGAGCCCGACAGGGCCCAGTAGAGCCCGACAGAGCCCGACAGAGCCCGACAGAGCCCAGTAGAGCCCGACAGAGCCCGACAGGGCCCGACAGGGCCCGACAGGGCACAGTAGAGCCCGACAGAGCCCGACAGAGCCCAGTAGATCCCAGTAGAGCCCGACAGAGCCCGACAGAGCCCGACAGAGCCCGACAGAGCACGACAGAGCCCGACAGAGCCCGACAGGGCCCGACAGGGCCCAGTAGAGCCCGACAGAGCCCGACAGAGCCCAGTAGAGCCCAGTAGAGCCCGAAAGGGCCCGACAGGGCCCGACAGGGCCCAGTAGAGCCCGACAGAGCCCGACAGAGCCTGACAGAGCCCGACAGGGCCCGACAGAGCCCGACAGGGCCCGACAGGGCCCGACAGAGCCCAGTTTAGCCCAGTAGAGCCCGACAGAGCCCGACAGAGCCCGACAGGGCCCGACAGGGCCCAGTAGAGCCCGACAGAGCCCGACAGGGCCCGACACAGCCCGACAGAGCCCGACAGGGCCCGACAGAGCCCGACAGAGTCGGACAGAGCCCGACAGGACCCAGCAGAGCCCGACAGAGCCCGACAGAGCCCGACAGGGCCCGACAGAGCCCGACAGTGCCCGACAGAGCCCGACAGAGCCCGACAGGGCCCGACAGGGCCCAGTAGAGCCCGACAGAGCCCGACAGGGCCCGACAGAGCCCGACAGGGCCCGACAGAGCCCGACAGAGCCCGACAGGGCCCAGTAGAGCCCGACAGAGCCCGACAGAGCCCGACAGAACCCGACAGGGCCCGACAGAGCCCGACAGGGCCCGACAGGGCCCGACAGGGCCCGACAGAGCCCGACAGAGCCCAGTAGAGCCCGACAGAGCCCGACAGGGCCCGACAGAGCCCGACAGGGCCCGACAGGGCCCAGTAGAGCCCAGTAGAGCCTGACAGAGCCCAGTAGAGCCCGACAGAGCCCGACAGAGC
This sequence comes from Caloenas nicobarica, assembly GCF_036013445.1. Lineage (NCBI taxonomy): Eukaryota > Metazoa > Chordata > Aves > Columbiformes > Columbidae > Caloenas > Caloenas nicobarica. The sequence continues at coordinate 82,608 of NW_027017197.1, forward strand.
CCGACAGGGCCCGACAGGGCCCGACAGGGCCCGACAGAGCCCGACAGGGCCCGACAGGGCCCGACAGGGCCCGACAGAGCCCGACAGAGCCCAGTAGAGCCCGACAGAGCCCGACAGAGCCCGACAGAGCCCGACAGGGCCCGACAGGGCCCAGTAGAGCCCGACAGAGCCCGACAGGGCCCGACAGGGCCCGACAGGGCCCAGTAGAGCCCGACAGAGCCCGACAGAGCCCAGTAGAGCCCAGTAGAGCCCAGTAGAGCCCGACAGAGCCCGACAGAGCCCGACAGAGCCCAGTAGAGCCCGACAGAGCCCGACAGAGCCCGACAGAGCCCGACAGGGCCCAGTAGAGCCCAGTAGAGCCCAGTAGAGCCCAGTAGAGCCCGACAGAGCCCGACAGAGCCCGACAGAGCCCGACAGGGCCCGACAGGGCCCGACAGGGCCCAGTAGAGCCCGACAGAGCCCGACAGGGCCCGACAGGGCCCGACAGGGCCCAGTAGAGCCCGACAGAGCCCGACAGAGCCCAGTAGAGCCCAGTAGAGCCCGACAGAGCCCGACAGAGCCCGACAGGGCCCGACAGAGCCCGACAGAGCCCGACAGGGCCCGACAGAGCTTGACCGGGCCCGATAGGGCCCAGTAGAGCCCGACAGAGCCTGACAGAGCCCGACAGAGCCCGACAGAGCCCGACAGGGCCCAGTAGAGCCCGAGAGAGCCCGACAGAGCCCAGTAGAGCCCAGTAGAGCCCGACAGAGCCCGACAGAGCCCGACAGAGCCCGACAGAGACCAGTTGAGCCCGACAGAGCCCGACAGAGCCCGACAGAGCCCGACAGGGCCCGACAGAGCCCGACAGGGCCCGACAGGTCCCAGTAGAGCCCGACAGAGCCCGACAGAGCCCGACAGAGCCCGACAGAGCCCAGTAGAGCCCGACAGAGCCCGACAGAGCCCGACAGGGCCCGACAGGGCCCAGTAGAGCCCGACAGAGCCCGACAGAGCCCGACAGGGCCCGACAGAGCCCGACAGGGCCCGACAGGGCCCGACAGAGCCCGACAGGGCCCGACAGGGCCCGACAGAGCCCGACAGAGCCCGACAGGGCCCGACAGGGCCCGACAGGGCCCAGTAGAGCCCGACAGGGCCCGACAGGGCCCGACAGAGCCCGACAGGGCCCAGTAGAGCCCGACAGGGCCCAGTAGAGCCCGACAGAGCCCGACAGAGCCCGACAGAGCCCGACAGGGCCCGACAGAGCCCGACAGGGCCCGACAGGGCCCGACAGGGCCCGACAGAGCCCGACAGAGCCCGACAGGGCCCGACAGGGCCCAGTAGAGCCCGACAGAGCCCGACAGAGCCCGACAGAGCCCAGTAGAGCCCGACAGAGCCCGACAGGGCCCGACAGGGCCCGACAGGGCACAGTAGAGCCCGACAGAGCCCGACAGAGCCCAGTAGATCCCAGTAGAGCCCGACAGAGCCCGACAGAGCCCGAACGAGCCCGACAGAGCCCGACAGGGCCCGACAGAGCCCGACAGGGCCCGACAGGGCCCGACAGGGCCCGACAGGGCCCGACAGGGCCCAGAAGAGCCCGACAGAGCCCGACAGAGCCCGACAGGGCCCGACAGGGCCCGACAGGGCCCGACAGAGCCCGACAGGGCCCGACAGGGCCCGACAGGGCCCAGTAGAGCCCGACAGAGCCCGACAGAACCCGACAGAGCCCAGTAGAGCCCGACAGAGCCCGACAGGGCCCGACAGGGCCCGACAGGGCACAGTAGAGCCCGACAGAGCCCGACAGAGCCCAGTAGAGCCCAGTAGAGCCCGACAGAGCTCGACAGAGCCCGACAGGGCCCGACAGGGCCCGACAGGGCCCGACAGGGCCCGACAGAGCCCGACAGAGCCCGACAGAGCCCGACAGGGCCCGACAGGGCCCGACAGGGCCCAGTTTAGCCCAGTAGAGCCCGACAGAGCCCGACAGAGCCCGACAGAGCCCGACAGGGCCCGACAGGGCCCAGTAGAGCCCGACAGAGCCCGACAGGGCCCGACAGAGCCCGACAGAGCCCGACAGGGCCCGACAGAGCCCGACAGAGTCCGACAGAGCCCGACAGGACCCAGCAGAGCCCGACAGAGCCCGACAGAGCCCGACAGAGCCCGACAGGGCCCGACAGAGCCCGACAGTGCACGACAGAGCCCGACAGAGCCCGACAGGGCCCGACAGGGCCCAGTAGAGCCCGACAGAGCCCGACAGGGCCCGACAGAGCCCGACAGGGCCCGACAGAGCCCGACAGGGCCCGACAGGGCCCGACAGGGCCCAGTAGAGCCCGACAGAGCCCGACAGAGCCCAGTAGAGCCCAGTAGATCCCGACAGAGCCCGACAGAGCCCGACAGAGCCCGACAGGGCCCGACAGGGCCCGACAGGGCCCGACAGAGCCCGACAGGGCCCGACAGAGCTCAGTAGAGCCCGACAGAGCCCGACAGAGCCCGACAGAGCCCGACAGGGCCCAGTAGAGCCCAGTAGAGCCCGACAGAGCCCGACAGAGCCCGACAGAGCCCGACAGAGCCCGACAGGGCCCGACAGGGACCGACAGAGCCCGACAGGGCCCGACAGAGCCCGACAGAGCCCGACAGAGCCCGACAGGGCCCAGTAGAGCCCGACAGAGCCCGACAGGGCCCAGTAGAGCCCGACAGAGCCCGACAGAGCCCGACAGGGCCCGACAGAGCCCGACAGGGCCCAGTAGAGCCCGACAGGGCCCAGTAGAGCCCAGTAGAGCCCGACAGAGCCCGACAGAACCCGACAGAGCCCGACAGAGCCTGACAGAGCCCGACAGGGCCCGACAGGGCCCGACAGGGCCCGACAGAGCCCGACAGAGCCCGACAGAGCCCGACAGGGCCCAGTAGAGCCCGACAGAGCCCGACAGAGCCCGACAGAGCCCAGTAGAGCCCGACAGAGCCCAGTAGAGCCCGACAGAGCCCGACAGAGCCCGACAGAGCCCGACAGGGCCCGACAGAGCCCGACAGAGCCCGACAGGGCCCGACAGAGCCTGACAGAGCCCAGTAGAGCCCGACAGAGCCCGACAGGGCCCGACAGGCCCCAGTAGAGCCCGACAGAGCCCGACAGAGCCCAGTAGAGCCCAGTAGAGCCCGACAGAGCCCGACAGAGCCCGACAGAGCCCGACAGAGCCCGACAGAGCCCGACAGAGCTCAGTAGAGCCCGACAGAGCCCGACAGAGCCCGAGAGAGCCCGACAGGGCCCAGTAGAGCCCAGTAGAGCCCGACAGAGCCCGACAGAGCCCGACAGAGCCTGACAGAGCCCGACAGGGCCCGACAGGGCCCGACAGAGCCCGACAGAGCCCGACAGGGCCCGACAGGGCCCGACAGGGCCCGACAGGGCCCGACAGAGCCTGACAGAGCCCGACAGGGCCCAGTAGAGCCCGACAGAGCCCAACAGAGCCCGACAGAACCCGACAGAGCCCGACAGAGCCCGACAGAGCCCGACAGGGCCCGACAGGGCCCGACAGGGCCCGACAGAGCCCGACAGGGCCCAGTAGAGCCCGAGAGAGCCCGACAGAGCCCAGTAGAGCCCAGTAGAGCCCGACAGAGCCCGACAGAGCCCGACAGAGCCCGACAGAGACCAGTTGAGCCCGACAGAGCCCGACAGAGCCCGACAGAGCCCGACAGGGCCCGACAGAGCCCGACAGGGCCCGACAGGTCCCAGTAGAGCCCGACAGAGCCCGACAGAGCCCGACAGAGCCCGACAGAGCCCAGTAGAGCCCGACAGAGCCCGACAGGGCCCGACAGGGCCCGACAGGGCCCGACAGGGCCCGACAGGGCCCAGTAGAGCCCGACAGAGCCCGACAGAGCCCGACAGAGCCCGACAGGGCCCGACAGGGCCCGACAGGGCCCGACAGAGCCCGACAGGGCCCGACAGAGCCCGACAGAGCCCGACAGGGCCCAGTAGGGCCCGACAGGGCCCGACAGGGCCCAGTAGAGCCCGACAGAGCCCGACAGGGCCCAGTAGAGCCCGACAGGGCCCGACAGGGCCCGACAAAGCCCGACAGAGCCCGACAGGGCCCAGTAGAGCCCGACAGGGCCCAGTAGAGCCCGACAGAGCCCGACAGAGCCCGACAGAGCCCGACTAGGGCCCGACAGGGCCCAGTAGAGCCCGACAGAGCCCGACAGAGCCCGACAGAGCCCGACAGAGCCCGACAGAGCCCGACAGGGCCCAACAGGGCCCGACAGGGCCCAGTAGAGCCCGACAGAGCCCGACAGGGCCCAACAGAGCCCGACAGAGCCCGACAGAGCCCGACAGAGCCCGACAGAGCCCGACAGGGCCCGACAGAGCCCGACAGGGCCCAGTAGAGCCCGACAGAGCCCGACAGAGCCCGACAGAGCCCAGTAGAGCCCGACAGAGCCCGACAGGGCCCGACAGGGCCCGACAGGGCACAGTAGAGCCCGACAGAGCCCGACAGAGCCCAGTAGATCCCAGTAGAGCCCGACAGAGCCCGACAGAGCCCGACAGAGCCCGACAGAGCCCGACAGGGCCCGACAGGGCCCGACAGAGCCCGACAGGGCCCGACAGGGCCCAGTAGAGCCCGACAGAGCCCGACAGAGCCCAGTAGAGCCCAGTAGAGCCCGAAAGGGCCCGACAGGGCCCGACAGGGCCCAGTAGAGCCCGACAGAGCCCGACAGAGCCTGACAGAGCCCGACAGGGCCCGACAGGGCCCAGTAGAGCCCGACAGAGCCCGACAGAGCCCGACAGAGCCCGACAGAGCCCGACAGGGCCCAGTAGAGCCCGACAGAGCCCGACAGAGCCCGACAAAGCCCGACAGGGCCCGACAGGGCCCGACAGGGCCCGACAGAGCCCGACAGGGCCCGACAGGGCCCGACAGAGCCCAGTTTAGCCCAGTAGAGCCTGACAGAGCCCGACAGAGCCCGACAGGTCCCGACAGGGCCCAGTAGAGCCCGACAGAGCCCGACAGGGCCCGACACAGCCCGACAGAGCCCGACAGGGCCCGACAGAGCCCGACAGAGTCGGACAGAGCCCGACAGGACCCAGCAGAGCCCGACAGAGCCCGACAGAGCCCGACAGAGCCCGACAGGGCCCGACAGAGCCCGACAGTGCCCGACAGAGCCCGACAGAGCCCGACAGGGCCCGACAGGGCCCAGTAGAGCCCGACAGAGCCCGACAGGGCCCGACAGAGCCCGACAGGGCCCGACAGAGCCTGACAGAGCCCGACAGAGCCCGACAGGGCCCAGTAGAGCCCGACAGAGCCCGACAGAGCCCGACAGAGCCCGACAGGGCCCGACAGGGCCCGACAGGGCCCGACAGAGCCCGACAGAGCCCGACAGAGCCCGACAGGGCCCGACAGGGCCCGACAGGGCCCGACAGGGCCCAGTAGAGCCCGACAGGGCCCGACAGGGCCCGACAGAGCCCGACAGGGCCCAGTAGAGCCCGACAGAGCCCGACAGAGCCCGACAGAGCCCGACAGGGCCCGACAGAGCCCGACAGAGCCCGACAGGGCCCGACAGGGCCCGACAGAGCCCGACAGAGCCCGACAGGGCCCGACAGGGCCCGACAGGGCCCAGTAGAGCCCGACAGAGCCCGACAGAGCCCGACAGAGCCCGACAGGGCTCGACAGGGCCCGACAGGGCACAGTAGAGCCCGACAGAGCCCGACAGGGCCCGACAGGGCCCGACAGGGCCCGACAGGGCCCAGTTTAGCCCAGTAGAGCCCGACAGAGCCCGACAGAGCCCGACAGAGCCCGACAGGGCCCGACAGGGCCCAGTAGAGCCCGACAGAGCCCGACAGGGCCCGACAGAGCCCGACAGAGCCCGACAGGGCCCGACAGAGCCCGACAGTGTCCGACAGAGCCCGAGAGGACCCAGCAGAGCCCGACAGAGCCCGACAGAGCCCGACAGAGCCCGACAGGGCCCGACAGAGCCCGACAGTGCCCGACAGAGCCCGACAGAGCCCGACAGGGCCCGACAGGGCCCAGTAGAGCCCGACAGAGCCCGACAGGGCCCGACAGAGCCCGACAGGGCCCGACAGGGCCCGACAGAGCCCGACAGAGCCCGACAGGGCCCGACAGAGCCCGACAGGGCCCAGTAGAGCCCGACAGAGCCCGACAGAGCCCGACAGAACCCGACAGGGCCCGACAGAGCCCGACAGAGCCCGACAGGGCCCGACAGGGCCCAGTAGAGCCCGACAGAGCCCGACAGGGCCCGACAGAGCCCGACAGAGCCCGACAGGGCCCAGTAGAGCCCAGTAGAGCCCGACAGAGCCCAGTAGACACCGACAGAGCCCGACAGAGCCCGACAGAGCACGACAGGGCCCGACAGGGCCCGACAGAGCCCGACAGAGCCCGACAGAGCCCGACAGGGCCCAGTAGAGCCCGACAGAGCCCGACAGAGCCCGACAGAGCCCAGTAGAGCCCGACAGAGCCCAGTAGAGCCCGACAGAGCCCGACAGAGCCCGACAGAGCCCGACAGAGCCCGACAGGGCCCGACAGAGCCTGACAGAGCCCAGTAGAGCCCGACAGAGCCCGACAGGGCCCGACAGGGCCCGACAGGGCCCAGTAGAGCCCGACAGAGCCCGACAGAGCCCAGTAGAGCCCAGTAGAGCCCGACAGAGCCCGACAGAGCCCGACAGAGCCCGACAGAGCCCGACAGGGCCCGACAGAGCCCAGTAGAGCCCGACAGAGCCCGACAGAGCTCAGTAGAGCCCAGTAGAGCCCGACAGAGCCCGACAGAGCCCGACAGAGCCCGACAGAGCCCGACAGGGCCCGACAGAGCCCGACAGGGCCCGACAGGGCCCGACAGAGCCCGACAGGGCCCGACAGGGCCCGACAGAGCTCAGTAGAGCCCGACAGAGCCCGACAGAGCCCAGTAGAGCCCGACAGAGCCCGACAGAGCCCGACAGGGCCCGACAGAGCCCGACAGGGCCCAGTAGAGCCCAGTAGAGCCCGACAGAGCCCAGTAGACACCGACAGAGCCCGACAGAGCCCGACAGAACCCGACAGGGCCCGACAGTGCCCGACAGAGCCCGACAGAGCCCGACAGGGCCCGACAGGGCCCAGTAGAGCCCGACAGAGCCCGACAGGGCCCGACAGAGCCCGACAGGGCCCGACAGGGCCCGACAGGGCCCGACAGAGCCCGACAGGGCCCAGTAGAGCCCGACAGAGCCCGACAGAGCCCGACAGAGCCCGACAGGGCCCGACAGAGCCCGACAGAGCCCGACAGGGCCCGACAGGGCCCGACAGGGCCCGACAGGGCCCAGTAGAGCCCGACAGAGCCCGACAGGGCCCGACAGAGCCCGACAGAGCCCGACAGGGCCCAGTAGAGCCCAGTAGAGCCCGACAGAGCCCAGTAGACACCGACAGAGCCCGACAGAGCCCGACAGAGCACGACAGGGCCCGACAGGGCCCGACAGAGCCCGACAGAGCCCGACAGAGCCCGACAGAGCCCGACAGGGCCCAGTAGAGCCCGACAGAGCCCGACAGAGCCCGACAGAGCCCAGTAGAGCCCGACAGAGCCCAGTAGAGCCCGACAGAGCCCGACAGAGCCCGACAGAGCCCGACAGGGCCCGACAGGGCCCGACAGGGCCCGACAGAGCCCGACAGGGCCCGACAGGGCCCGACAGAGCCTGACAGAGCCCAGTAGAGCCCGACAGAGCCCGACAGGGCCCGACAGGGCCCGACAGGGCCCAGTAGAGCCCGACAGAGCCCGACAGAGCCCAGTAGAGCCCAGTAGAGCCCGACAGAGCCCGACAGAGCCCGACAGAGCCCGACAGGGCCCGACAGAGCCTGACAGAGCCCAGTAGAGCCCGACAGAGCCCGACAGGGCCCGACAGGGCCCGACAGGGCCCAGTAGAGCCCGACAGAGCCCGACAGAGCCCAGTAGAGCCCAGTAGAGCCCGACAGAGCCCGACAGAGCCCGACAGAGCCCGACAGGGCCCGACAGGGCCCGACAGGGCCCGACAGAGCCCGACAGAGCTCAGTAGAGCCCGACAGAGCCCGACAGAGCCCGACAGAGCCCGACAGGGCCCAGTAGAGCCCAGTAGAGCCCGACAGAGCCCGACAGAGCCCGACAGAGCCTGACAGAGCCCGACAGGGCCCGACAGGGACCGACAGAGCCCGACAGGGCCCGACAGAGCCCGACAGAGCCCGACAGAGCCCGACAGGGCCCAGTAGAGCCCGACAGAGCCCGACAGGGCCCAGTAGAGCCCGACAGAGCCCGACAGAGCCCGACAGGGCCCGACAGAGCCCGACAGGGCCCAGTAGAGCCCGACAGGGCCCAGTAGAGCCCAGTAGAGCCCGACAGAGCCCGACAGAACCCGACAGAGCCCGACAGAGCCTGACAGAGCCCGACAGGGCCCGACAGGGCCCGACAGATCCCGACAGGGCCCGACAGAGCCCGACAGGGCCCGACAGAGCCCGACAGGGCCCAGTAGAGCCCGACAGAGCCCGACAGAGCCCGACAGAGCCCAGTAGAGCCCGACAGAGCCCAGTAGAGCCCGACAGAGCCCGACAGAGCCCGACAGAGCCCGACAGAGCCCGACAGGGCCCGACAGAGCCCGACAGAGCCCGACAGGGCCCGACAGAGCCTGACAGAGCCCAGTAGAGCCCGACAGAGCCCAGTAGAGCCCGACAGAGCCCGACAGAGCCCAGTAGAGCCCAGTAGAGCCCGACAGAGCCCGACAGAGCCCGACAGAGCCCGACAGGGCCCGACAGGGCCCGACAGGGCCCGACAGGGCCCGACAGAGCTCAGTAGAGCCCGACAGAGCCCGACAGAGCCCGACAGAGCCCGACAGGGCCCAGTAGAGCCCAGTAGAGCCCGACAGAGCCCGACAGAGCCCGACAGAGCCCAGTAGAGCCCAGTAGAGCCCAGTAGAGCCCGACAGAGCCCGACAGAGCCCGACAGAGCCCAGTAGAGCCCGACAGAGCCCGACAGAGCCCGACAGAGCCCGACAGGGCCCAGTAGAGCCCAGTAGAGCCCAGTAGAGCCCAGTAGAGCCCAGTAGAGCCCGACAGAGCCCGACAGAGCCCGACAGGGCCCGACAGGGCCCGACAGGGCCCAGTAGAGCCCGACAGAGCCCGACAGGGCCCGACAGGGCCCGACAGGGCCCAGTAGAGCCCGACAGAGCCCGACAGAGCCCAGTAGAGCCCAGTAGAGCCCGACAGAGCCCGACAGAGCCCGACAGGGCCCGACAGAGCCCGACAGAGCCCGACAGGGCCCGATAGGGCCCAGTAGAGCCCGACAGAGCCTGACAGAGCCCGACAGAGCCCGACAGAGCCCGACAGGGCCCAGTAGAGCCCGAGAGAGCCCGACAGAGCCCAGTAGAGCCCAGTAGAGCCCGACAGAGCCCGACAGAGCCCGACAGAGCCCGACAGAGACCAGTTGAGCCCGACAGAGCCCGACAGAGCCCGACAGAGCCCGACAGGGCCCGACAGAGCCCGACAGGGCCCGACAGGTCCCAGTAGAGCCCGACAGAGCCCGACAGAGCCCGACAGAGCCCGACAGAGCCCAGTAGAGCCCGACAGAGCCCGACAGAGCCCGACAGGGCCCGACAGGGCCCGACAGGGCCCAGTAGAGCCCGACAGAGCCCGACAGAGCCCGACAGAGCCCGACAGGGCCCGACAGAGCCCGACAGGGCCCGACAGAGCCCGACAGGGCCCGACAGGGCCCGACAGAGCCCGACAGAGCCCGACAGAGCCCGACAGGGCCCGACAGGGCCCGACAGGGCCCGACAGAGCCCGACAGGGCCCAGTAGAGCCCGACAGGGCCCGACAGGGCCCGACAGAGCCCGACAGGGCCCAGTAGAGCCCGACAGGGCCCAGTAGAGCCCAACAGAGCCCGACAGAGCCCGACAGAGCCCGACAGAGCCCGACAGGGCCCGACAGAGCCCGACAGAGCCCGACAGGGCCCGACAGGGCCCGACAGAGCCCGACAGAGCCCGACAGGGCCCGACAGGGCCCGACAGGGCCCAGTAGAGCCCGACAGAGCCCGACAGAGCCCGACAGAGCCCAGTAGAGCCCGACAGAGCCCGACAGGGCCCGACAGGGCCCGACAGGGCACAGTAGAGCCCGACAGAGCCCGACAGAGCCCAGTAGATCCCAGTAGAGCCCGACAGAGCCCGACAGAGCCCGACAGAGCCCGACAGAGCCCGACAGGGCCCGACAGGGCCCGACAGGGCCCGACAGAGCCCGACAGGGCCCGACAGGGCCCGACAGGGCCCGACAGAGCCCGACAGAGCCCAGAAGAGCCCGACAGAGCCCGACAGAGCCCGACAGAGCCCGACAGAGCCCGACAGAGCCCGACAGGGCCCGACAGGGCCCGACAGAGCCCGACAGGGCCCGACAGGGCCCGACAGGGCCCAGTAGAGCCCGACAGAGCCCGACAGAACCCGACAGAGCCCAGTAGAGCCCGACAGAGACCGACAGGGCCCGACAGGGCCCGACAGGGCACAGTAGAGCCCGACAGAGCCCGACAGAGCCCAGTAGAGCCCAGTAGAGCCCGACAGAGCCCGACAGAGCCCGACAGGGCCCGACAGGGCCCGACAGAGCCCGACAGGGCCCGACAGAGCCCGACAGAGCCCGACAGAGCCCGACAGGGCCCGACAGGGCCCGACAGGGCCCAGTTTAGCCCAGTAGAGCCCGACAGAGCCCGACAGAGCCCGACAGAGCCCGACAGGGCCCGACAGGGCCCAGTAGAGCCCGACAGAGCCCGACAGGGCCCGACAGAGCCCGACAGAGCCCGACAGGGCCCGACAGAGCCCGACAGAGTCCGACAGAGCCCGACAGGACCCAGCAGAGCCCGACAGAGCCCGACAGAGCCCGACAGAGCCCGACAGGGCCCGACAGAGCCCGACAGTGCCCGACAGAGCCCGACAGAGCCCGACAGGGCCCGACAGGGCCCAGTAGAGCCCGACAGAGCCCGACAGGGCCCGACAGAGCCCGACAGGGCCCGACAGGGCCCGACAGAGCCCGACAGAGCCCGACAGGGCCCGACAGAGCCCGACAGGGCCCAGTAGAGCCCGACAGAGCCCGAGAGAGCCCGACAGAACCCGACAGGGCCCGACAGAGCCCGACAGAGCCCGACAGGGCCCGACAGGGCCCGACAGGGCCCGACAGGGCCCAGTAGAGCCCGACAGAGCCCGACAGGGCCCGACAGAGCCCGACAGAGCCCGACAGGGCCCAGTAGAGCCCAGTAGAGCCCGACAGAGCCCAGTAGACACCGACAGAGCCCGACAGAGCCCGACAGAGCACGACAGGGCCCGACAGGGCCCGACAGGGCCCGACAGAGCCCGAAAGAGCCCGACAGAGCCCGACAGAGCCCGACAGAGCCCAGTAGAGCCCGACAGAGCCCAGTAGAGCCCGACAGAGCCCAGTAGAGCCCGACAGAGCCCGACAGAGCCCGGCAGAGCCCGGCAGAGCCCGACAGGGCCCGACAGAGCCCAGTAGAGCCCGACAGAGCCCGACAGGGCCCGACAGGGCCCGACAGGGCCCAGTAGAGCCCGACAGAGCCCGACAGAGCCCAGTAGAGCCCAGTAGAGCTCGACAGAGTCCGACAGAGCCCGACAGAGCCCGACAGAGCCCGACAGGGCACGACAGGGCCCGACAGGGCCTGACAGAGCCCAGTAGAGCCCGACAGAGCCCGACAGGGCCCGACAGGGCCCGACAGGGCCCAGTAGAGCCCGACAGAGCCCGACAGAGCCCAGTAGAGCCCAGTAGAGCCCGACAGAGCCCGACAGAGCCCGACAGAGCCCGACAGAGCCCGACAGAGCCCGACAGGGCCCGACAGAGCCCGACAGGGCCCGACAGGGCCCGACAGGGCCCGACAGGGCCCGACAGAGCTCAGTAGAGCCCGACAGAGCCCGACAGAGCCTGACAGAGCCCGACAGGGCCCAGTAGAGCCCAGTAGAGCCCGACAGAGCCCGACAGAGCCCGACAGAGCCCGACAGAGCCCGACAGAGCCCGACAGGGCCCGACAGGGCCCGACAGAGCCCGACAGGGCCCGACAGAGCCCGACAGAGCCCGACAGGGCCCGACAGGGCCCAGTAGAGCCCGACAGAGCCCGACAGGGCCCAGTAGAGCCCGACAGAGCCTGACAGAGCCCGACAGGGCCCGACAGGGCCCGACAGGGCCCAGTAGAGCCCGACAGGGCCCAGTAGAGCCCAGTAGAGCCCGACAGAGCCCGACAGAGCCCGACAGAGCCCGACAGAGCCCGACAGGGCCCGACAGGGCCCGACAGAGCCCGACAGGGCCCGACAGAGCCCGACAGAGCCCGACAGAGCCCGACAGGGCCCAGTAGAGCCCGACAGAGCCCGACAGAGCCCGACAGAGCCCAGTAGAGCCCGACAGAGCCCAGTAGAGCCCGACAGAGCCCGACAGAGCCCGACAGAACCCGACAGAGCCCGACAGGGCCCGATAGGGCGCGACAGAGCCCGACAGGGCCCGACAGAGCCTGACAGAGCCCAGTAGAGCCCGACAGAGCCCGACAGGGCCCGACAGGGCCCGACAGGGCCCAGTAGAGCCCGGCAGAGCCCGACAGAGCCCAGTAGAGCCCAGTAGAGCCCGACAGAGCCCGACAGAGCCCGACAGGGCCCGACAGGGCCCGACAGAGCTCAGTAGAGCCCGACAGAGCCCGACAGAGCCCGACAGAGCCCGACAGAGCCCGACAGGGCCCAGTAGAGCCCAGTAGAGCCCGACAGAGCCCGACAGAGCCCGACAGAGCCCGACAGAGCCCGACAGGGCCCGACAGGGCCTGACAGAGCCCGACAGAGCCCGACAGGGCCCGACAGGGCCCGACAGAGCCTGACAGAGCCCGACAGGGCCCAGTAGAGCCCGACAGAGCCCGACAGAGCCCGACAGAACCCGACAGAGCCCGACAGAGCCCGACAGAGCCCGACAGGGCCCGACAGAGCCCGACAGGGCCCAGTAGAGCCCGAGAGAGCCCGACAGAGCCCAGTAGAGCCCAGTAGAGCCCGACAGAGCCCGACAGAGCCCGACAGAGCCCGACAGAGACCAGTTGAGCCCGACAGAGCCCGACAGAGCCCGACAGAGCCCGACAGGGCCCGACAGGGCCCGACAGGGCCCGACAGGTCCCAGTAGAGCCCGACAGAGCCCGACAGAGCTCGACAGAGCCCGACAGAGCCCGACAGAGCCCAGTAGAGCCCGACAGAGCCCGACAGATCCCGACAGGGCCCGACAGGGCCCGACAGAGCCCGACAGGGCCCAGTAGAGCCCGACAGAGCCCGACAGAGCCCGACAGGGCCCGACAGAGCCCGACAGAGCCCGACAGGGCCCGACAGGGCCCGACAGGGCCCAGTAGAGCCCGACAGAGCCCGACAGGGCCCAGTAGAGCCCGACAGGGCCCGATAGGGCCCGACAGAGCCCGACAGAGCCCGACAGGGCCCAGTAGAGCCCGACAGGGCCCAGTAGAGCCCGACAGAGCCCGACAGAGCCCGACAGGGCCCGACAGGGCCCAGTAGAGCCCGACAGAGCCCGACAGAGCCCGACAGAGCCCGACAGAGCCCGACAGGGCCCGACAGGGCCCAACAGGGCCCGACAGGGCCCAGTAGAGCCCGACAGAGCCCGACAGGGCCCAACAGAGCCCGACAGAGCCCGACAGAGCCCGACAGAGCCCGACAGGGCCCGACAGGGCCCGACAGGGCCCGACAGAGCCCGACAGAGCCCGACAGGGCCCAGTAGAGCCCGACAGAGCCCGACAGAGCCCGACAGAGCCCAGTAGAGCCCGACAGAGCCCGACAGGGCCCGACAGGGCCCGACAGGGCACAGTAGAGCCCGACAGAGCCCGACAGAGCCCAGTAGATCCCAGTAGAGCCCGACAGAGCCCGACAGAGCCCGACAGAGCCCGACAGAGCCCGACAGAGCCCGACAGGGCCCGACAGGGCCCAGTAGAGCCCGACAGAGCCCGACAGAGCCCAGTAGAGCCCAGTAGAGCCCGAAAGGGCCCGACAGGGCCCGACAGGGCCCAGTAGAGCCCGACAGAGCCCGACAGAGCCTGACAGAGCCCGACAGGGCCCGACAGGGCCCGACAGGGCCCAGTAGAGCCCGACAGAGCCCGACAGAGCCCGACAGAGCCCGACAGAGCCCGACAGGGCCCAGTAGAGCCCGACAGAGCCCGACAGAGCCCGACAAAGCCCGACAGGGCCCGACAGGGCCCGACAGGGCCCGACAGAGCCCGACAGGGCCCGACAGGGCCCGACAGAGCCCAGTTTAGCCCAGTAGAGCCTGACAGAGCCCGACAGAGCCCGACAGGTCCCGACAGGGCCCAGTAGAGCCCGACAGAGCCCGACAGGGCCCGACACAGCCCGACAGAGCCCGACAGGGCCCGACAGAGCCCGACAGAGTCGGACAGAGCCCGACAGGACCCAGCAGAGCCCGACAGAGCCCGACAGAGCCCGACAGAGCCCGACAGGGCCCGACAGGGCCCGACAGTGCCCGACAGAGCCCGACAGAGCCCGACAGGGCCCGACAGGGTCCAGTAGAGCCCGGCAGAGCCCGACAGGGCCCGACAGAGCCCGACAGGGCCCGACAGAGCCCGACAGAGCCCGACAGAGCCCGACAGGGCCCAGTAGAGCCCGACAGAGCCCGACAGAGCCCGACAGAACCCGACAGGGCCCGACAGAGCCCGACAGGGCCCGACAGGGCCCGACAGGGCCCGACAGAGCCCGACAGGGCCCAGTAGAGCCCAGTAGAGCCTGACAGAGCCCAGTAGAGCCCGACAGAGCCCGACAGAGCCCGACAGGGCCCGACAGAGCCCGACAGAGCCCGACAGGGCCCGACAGGGCCCGACAGGGCCCGACAGAGCCCGACAGAGCCCGACAGAGCCCAGTAGAGCCCGACAGAGCCCGACAGAGCCCGACAGAGCCCGACAGAGCCCGACAGGGCCCAGTAGAGCCCGACAGAGCCCGACAGGGCCCGACAGGGCCCGACAGGGCCCAGTAGAGCCCGACAGAGCCCGACAGAGCCCAGTAGAGCCCAGTAGAGCCCAGTAGAGCCCGACAGAGCCCGACAGAGCCCGACAGAGCCCAGTAGAGCCCGACAGAGCCCGACAGAGCCCGACAGAGCCCGACAGGGCCCAGTAGAGCCCAGTAGAGCCCAGTAGAGCCCAGTAGAGCCCGACAGAGCCCGACAGAGCCCGACAGAGCCCGACAGGGCCCGACAGAGCCCAGTAGAGCCCGACAGAGCCCGACAGAGCCCGACAGGGCCCGACAGGGCCCGACAGGGCCCGACAGGGCCCAGTAGAGCCCGACAGAGCCCGACAGAGCCCGACAGAGCCCGACAGGGCCCGACAGAGCCCGACAGGGCCCGACAGGGCCCGACAGAGCCCGACAGGGCCCGACAGAGCCCGACAGAGCCCGACAGAGCCCGACAGGGCCCGACAGGGCCCGACAGAGCCCGACAGGGCCCAGTAGAGCCCGACAGGGCCCGACAGGGCCCGACAGAGCCCGACAGGGCCCAGTAGAGCCCGACAGGGCCCAGTAGAGCCCGACAGAGCCCGACAGAGCCCGACAGAGCCCGACAGGGCCCGACAGAGCCCGACAGAGCCCGACAGGGCCCGACAGGGCCCGACAGAGCCCGACAGAGCCCGACAGGGCCCGACAGGGCCCGACAGGGCCCAGTAGAGCCCGACAGAGCCCGACAGAGCCCGACAGAGCCCGACAGAGCCCGACAGGGCTCGACAGGTCCCGACAGGGCACAGTAGAGCCCGACAGAGCCCGACAGGGCCCGACAGGGCCCGACAGGGCCCGACAGGGCCCAGTTTAGCCCAGTAGAGCCCGACAGAGCCCGACAGAGCCCGACAGAGCCCGACAGGGCCCGACAGGGCCCAGTAGAGCCCGACAGAGCCCGACAGGGCCCGACAGAGCCCGACAGAGCCCGACAGGGCCCGACAGAGCCCGACAGAGTCCGACAGAGCCCGAGAGGACCCAGCAGAGCCCGACAGAGCCCGACAGAGCCCGACAGAGCCCGACAGGGCCCGACAGAGCCCGACAGTGCCCGACAGAGCCCGACAGAGCCCGACAGGGCCCGACAGGGCCCAGTAGAGCCCGACAGAGCCCGACAGGGCCCGACAGAGCCCGACAGGGCCCGACAGGGCCCGACAGAGCCCGACAGAGCCCGACAGGGCCCGACAGAGCCCGACAGGGCCCAGTAGAGCCCGACAGAGCCCGACAGAGCCCGACAGAACCCGACAGGGCCCGACAGAGCCCGACAGAGCCCGACAGGGCCCGACAGGGCCCGACAGGGCCCGACAGGGCCCAGTAGAGCCCGACAGAGCCCGACAGGGCCCGACAGAGCCCGACAGAGCCCGACAGGGCCCAGTAGAGCCCAGTAGAGCCCGACAGAGCCCAGTAGACACCGACAGAGCCCGACAGAGCCCGACAGAGCACGACAGGGCCCGACAGGGCCCGACAGAGCCCGACAGAGCCCGAAAGAGCCCGACAGAGCCCGACAGGGCCCAGTAGAGACCGACAGAGCCCGACAGAGCCCGACAGAGCCCAGTAGAGCCCGACAGAGCCCAGTAGAGCCCGACAGAGCCCGACAGAGCCCGACAGAGCCCGACAGAGCCCGACAGAGCCCGACAGGGCCCGACAGAGCCTGACAGAGCCCAGTAGAGCCCGACAGAGCCCGACAGGGCCCGACAGGGCCCGACAGGGCCCAGTAGAGCCCGACAGAGCCCGACAGAGCCCAGTAGAGCCCAGTAGAGCCCGACAGAGCCCGACAGAGCCCGACAGAGCCCGACAGAGCCCGACAGAGCCCGACAGGGCCCGACAGGGCCCAGTAGAGCCCGAGAGAGCCCGACAGGGCCCGACAGGGCCCGACAGGGCCCAGTAGAGCCCGACAGAGCCCGACAGAGCTCAGTAGAGCCCAGTAGAGCCCGACAGAGCCCGACAGAGCCCGACAGAGCCCGACAGAGCCCGACAGAGCCCGACAGAGCCCGACAGGGCCCGACAGGGCCCGACAGAGCCCGACAGGGCCCGACAGGGCCCGACAGAGCTCAGTAGAGCCCGACAGAGCCCGACAGAGCCTGACAGAGCCCGACAGGGCCCAGTAGAGCCCAGTAGAGCCCGACAGAGCCCGACAGAGCCCGACAGAGCCCGACAGAGCCCGACAGAGCCCGACAGGGCCCGACAGGGCCCGACAGAGCCCGACAGGGCCCGACAGGGCCCGACAGGGCCCAGTAGAGCCCGACAGAGCCCGACAGGGCCCAGTAGAGCCCGACAGAGCCCGACAGAGCCCGACAGGGCCCGACAGAGCCCGACAGGGCCCAGTAGAGCCCAGTAGAGCCCGACAGAGCCCAGTAGACACCGACAGAGCCCGACAGAGCCCGACAGAACCCGACAGGGCCCGACAGAGCCCGACAGAGCCCGACAGGGCCCGACAGAGCCCGACAGTGCCCGACAGAGCCCGACAGAGCCCGACAGGGCCCAGTAGAGCCCGACAGAGCCCGACAGGGCCCGACAGAGCCCGACAGGGCCCGACAGGGCCCGACAGGGCCCGACAGAGCCCGACAGGGCCCAGTAGAGCCCGACAGAGCCCGACAGAGCCCGACAGAGCCCGACAGGGCCCGACAGGGCCCGACAGGGCCTACAGGGCCCGACAGGGCCCAGTAGAGCCCGACAGAGCCCGACAGGGCCCGACAGAGCCCGACAGAGCCCGACAGGGCCCAGTAGAGCCCAGTAGAGCCCGACAGAGCCCAGTAGACACCGACAGAGCCCGACACAGCCCGACAGAGCACGACAGGGCCCGACAGGGCCCGACAGAGCCCGACAGAGCCCGACAGAGCCCGACAGAGCCCGACAGGGCCCAGTAGAGCCCGACAGAGCCCGACAGAGCCCGACAGAGCCCAGTAGAGCCCGACAGAGCCCAGTAGAGCCCGACAGAGCCCGACAGAGCCCGACAGAGCCCGACAGGGCCCGACAGGGCCCGACAGGGCCCGACAGAGCCCGACAGGGCCCGACAGGGCCCGACAGAGCCTGACAGAGCCCAGTAGAGCCCGACAGAGCCCGACAGGGCCCGACAGGGCCCGACAGGGCCCAGTAGAGCCCGACAGAGCCCGACAGAGCCCAGTAGAGCCCAGTAGAGCCCGACAGAGCCCGACAGAGCCCGACAGGGCCCGACAGAGCCTGACAGAGCCCAGTAGAGCCCGACAGAGCCCGACAGGGCCCGACAGGGCCCGACAGAGCCCGACAGAGCCCAGTAGAGCCCAGTAGAGCCCGACAGAGCCCGACAGAGCCCGACAGAGCCCGACAGAGCCCGACAGGGCCCGACAGGGCCCGACAGGGCCCGACAGAGCCCGACAGAGCTCAGTAGAGCCCGACAGAGCCCGACAGAGCCCGACAGAGCCCGACAGGGCCCAGTAGAGCCCAGTGGAGCCCGACAGAGCCCGACAGAGCCCGACAGAGCCTGACAGAGCCCGACAGGGCCCGACAGGGACCGACAGAGCCCGACAGGGCCCGACAGAGCCCGACAGAGCCCGACAGAGCCCGACAGGGCCCAGTAGAGCCCGACAGAGCCCGACAGGGCCCAGTAGAGCCCGACAGAGCCCGACAGAGCCCGACAGGGCCCGACAGAGCCCGACAGGGCCCAGTAGAGCCCGACAGGGCCCAGTAGAGCCCAGTAGAGCCCGACAGAGCCCGACAGAACCCGACAGAGCCCGACAGAGCCTGACAGAGCCCGACAGGGCCCGACAGGGCCCGACAGAGCCCGACAGGGCCCGACAGAGCCCGACAGGGCCCAGTAGAGCCCGACAGAGCCCGACAGAGCCCGACAGAGCCCAGTAGAGCCCGACAGAGCCCAGTAGAGCCCGACAGAGCCCGACAGAGCCCGACAGAGCCCGACAGGGCCCGACAGAGCCCGACAGAGCCCGACAGGGCCCGACAGAGCCTGACAGAGCCCAGTAGAGCCCGACAGAGCCCAGTAGAGCCCGACAGAGCCCGACAGAGCCCAGTAGAGCCCAGTAGAGCCCGACAGAGCCCGACAGAGCCCGACAGAGCCCGACAGGGCCCGACAGGGCCCGACAGGGCCCGACAGGGCCCGACAGAGCTCAGTAGAGCCCGACAGAGCCCGACAGAGCCCGACAGAGCCCGACAGGGCCCAGTAGAGCCCAGTAGAGCCCGACAGAGCCCGACAGAGCCCGACAGAGCCCAGTAGAGCCCAGTAGAGCCCAGTAGAGCCCGACAGAGCCCGACAGAGCCCGACAGAGCCCAGTAGAGCCCGACAGAGCCCGACAGAGCCCGACAGAGCCCGACAGGGCCCATTAGAGCCCAGTAGAGCCCAGTAGAGCCCAGTAGAGCCCGACAGAGCCCGACAGAGCCCGACAGAGCCCGACAGGGCCCGACAGGGCCCGACAGGGCCCAGTAGAGCCCGACAGAGCCCGACAGGGCCCGACAGGGCCCGACAGGGCCCAGTAGAGCCCGACAGAGCCCGACAGAGCCCAGTAGAGCCCAGTAGAGCCCGACAGAGCCCGACAGAGCCCGACAGGGCCCGACAGAGCCCGACAGAGCCCGACAGGGCCCGATAGGGCCCAGTAGAGCCCGACAGAGCCTGACAGAGCCCGACAGAGCCCGACAGAGCCCGACAGGGCCCAGTAGAGCTCGAGAGAGCCCGACAGAGCCCAGTAGAGCCCAGTAGAGCCCAACAGAGCCCGACAGAGCCCGACAGAGCCCGACAGAGACCAGTTGAGCCCGACAGAGCCCGACAGAGCCCGACAGAGCCCGACAGGGCCCGACAGAGCCCGACAGGGCCCGACAGGTCCCAGTAGAGCCCGACAGAGCCCGACAGAGCCCGACAGAGCCCGACAGAGCCCAGTAGAGCCCGACAGAGCCCGACAGAGCCCGACAGGGCCCGACAGGGCCCGACAGGGCCCAGTAGAGCCCGACAGAGCCCGACAGAGCCCGACAGAGCCCGACAGGGCCCGACAGAGCCCGACAGGGCCCGACAGGGCCCGACAGAGCCCGACAGAGCCCGACAGAGCCCGACAGAGCCCGACAGGGCCCGACAGGGCCCGACAGAGCCCG
Source organism: Caloenas nicobarica (assembly GCF_036013445.1). Lineage (NCBI taxonomy): Eukaryota > Metazoa > Chordata > Aves > Columbiformes > Columbidae > Caloenas > Caloenas nicobarica. Next base: position 102,631 of record NW_027017197.1, read on the forward strand.
ACAGGGCCCAGTAGAGCCCGACAGGGCCCGACAGGGCCCGACAGAGCCCGACAGGGCCCAGTAGAGCCCGACAGGGCCCAGTAGAGCCCGACAGAGCCCGACAGAGCCCGACAGAGCCCGACAGAGCCCGACAGGGCCCGACAGAGCCCGACAGAGCCCGACAGGGCCCGACAGGGCCCGACAGAGCCCGACAGAGCCCGACAGGGCCCGACAGGGCCCGACAGGGCCCAGTAGAGCCCGACAGAGCCCGACAGAGCCCGACAGAGCCCAGTAGAGCCCGACAGAGCCCGACAGGGCCCGACAGGGCCCGACAGGGCACAGTAGAGCCCGACAGAGCCCGACAGAGCCCAGTAGATCCCAGTAGAGCCCGACAGAGCCCGACAGAGCCCGACAGAGCCCGACAGGGCCCGACAGGGCCCGACAGGGCCCGACAGAGCCCGACAGGGCCCGACAGGGCCCGACAGGGCCCGACAGAGCCCGACAGAGCCCAGAAGAGCCCGACAGAGCCCGACAGAGCCCGACAGAGCCCGACAGAGCCCGACAGGGCCCGACAGGGCCCGACAGAGCCCGACAGGGCCCAGTAGAGCCCGACAGAGCCCGACAGAACCCGACAGAGCCCAGTAGAGCCCGACAGAGACCGACAGGGCCCGACAGGGCCCGACAGGGCACAATAGAGCCCGACAGAGCCCGACAGAGCCCAGTAGAGCCCAGTAGAGCCCGACAGAGCCCGACAGAGCCCGACAGGGCCCGACAGGGCCCGACAGAGCCCGACAGGGCCCGACAGAGCCCGACAGAGCCCGACAGAGCCCGACAGGGCCCGACAGGGCCCAGTTTAGCCCAGTAGAGCCCGACAGAGCCCGACAGAGCCCGACAGAGCCCGACAGGGCCCGACAGGGCCCAGTAGAGCCCGACAGAGCCCGACAGGGCCCGACAGAGCCCGACAGAGCCCGACAGGGCCCGACAGAGCCCGACAGAGTCCGACAGAGCCCGACAGGACCCAGCAGAGCCCGACAGAGCCCGACAGAGCCCGACAGAGCCCGACAGGGCCCGACAGAGCCCGACAGTGCCCGACAGAGCCCGACAGAGCCCGACAGGGCCCGACAGGGCCCAGTAGAGCCCGACAGAGCCCGACAGGGCCCGACAGAGCCCGACAGGGCCCGAGAGGGCCCGACAGAGCCCGACAGAGCCCGACAGGGCCCGACAGAGCCCGACAGGGCCCAGTAGAGCCCGACAGAGCCCGACAGAGCCCGACAGAACCCGACAGGGCCCGACAGAGCCCGACAGAGCCCGACAGGGCCCGACAGGGCCCGACAGGGCCCGACAGGGCCCAGTAGAGCCCGACAGAGCCCGACAGGGCCCGACAGAGCCCGACAGAGCCCGACAGGGCCCAGTAGAGCCCAGTAGAGCCCGACAGAGCCCAGTAGACACCGACAGAGCCCGACAGAGCCCGACAGAGCACGACAGGGCCCGTCAGGGCCCGACAGGGCCCGACAGAGCCCGAAAGAGCCCGACAGAGCCCGACAGGGCCCAGTAGAGCCCGACAGAGCCCGACAGAGCCCGACAGAGCCCAGTAGAGCCCGACAGAGCCCAGTAGAGCCCGACAGAGCCCGACAGAGCCCGACAGAGCCCGACAGAGCCCGACAGGGCCCGACAGAGCCTGACAGAGCCCAGTAGAGCCCGACAGAGCCCGACAGGGCCCGACAGGGCCCGACAGGGCCCAGTAGAGCCCGACAGAGCCCGACAGAGCCCAGTAGAGCCCAGTAGAGCTCGACAGAGTCCGACAGAGCCCGACAGAGCCCGACAGAGCCCGACAGGGCCCGACAGGGCCCGACAGGGCCCGACAGGGCCTGACAGAGCCCAGTAGAGCCCGACAGAGCCCGACAGGGCCCGACAGGGCCCGACAGGGCCCAGTAGAGCCCGACAGAGCCCGACAGAGCCCAGTAGAGCCCAGTAGAGCCCGACAGAGCCCGACAGAGCCCGACAGAGCCCGACAGGGCCCGACAGAGCCCGACAGGGCCCGACAGGGCCCGACAGGGCCCGACAGGGCCCGACAGAGCTCAGTAGAGCCCGACAGAGCCCGACAGAGCCTGACAGAGCCCGACAGGGCCCAGTAGAGCCCAGTAGAGCCCGACAGAGCCCGACAGAGCCCGACAGAGCCCGACAGGGCCCGACAGGGCCCGACAGAGCCCGACAGGGCCCGACAGAGCCCGACAGAGCCCGACAGGGCCCGACAGGGCCCAGTAGAGCCCGACAGAGCCCGACAGGGCCCAGTAGAGCCCGACAGAGCCCGACAGAGCCCGACAGGGCCCGACAGGGCCCGACAGGGCCCAGTAGAGCCCGACAGGGCCCAGTAGAGCCCAGTAGAGCCCGACAGAGCCCGACAGGGCCCGACAGGGCCCGACAGGGCCCAGTAGAGCCCGACAGAGCCCGACAGAGCCCAGTAGAGCCCAGTAGAGCCCGACAGAGCCCGACAGAGCCCGACAGAGCCCGACAGAGCCCGACAGAGCCCGACAGGGCCCGACAGAGCCCGACAGGGCCCGACAGGGCCCGACAGGGCCCGACAGAGCTCAGTAGAGCCCGACAGAGCCCGACAGAGCCTGACAGAGCCCGACAGGGCCCAGTAGAGCCCAGTAGAGCCCGACAGAGCCCGACAGAGCCCGACAGGGCCCGACAGGGCCCGACAGGGCCCGACAGAGCCCGACAGGGCCCGACAGAGCCCGACAGAGCCCGACAGGGCCCGACAGGGCCCAGTAGAGCCCGACAGAGCCCGACAGGGCCCAGTAGAGCCCGACAGAGCCCGACAGAGCCCGACAGGGCCCGACAGGGCCCGACAGGGCCCAGTAGAGCCCGACAGGGCCCAGTAGAGCCCAGTAGAGCCCGACAGAGCCCGACAGAGCCCGACAGAGACCGACAGAGCCCGACAGGGCCCGACAGGGTCCGACAGAGCCCGACAGGGCCCGACAGAGCCCGACAGAGCCCGACAGAGCCCGACAGGGCCCAGTAGAGCCCGACAGAGCCCGACAGAGCCCGACAGAGCCCAGTAGAGCCCGACAGAGCCCAGTAGAGCCCGACAGAGCCCGACAGAGCCCGACAGAGCCCGACAGAGCCCGACAGAGCCCGACAGGGCCCGATAGGGCGCGACAGAGCCCGACAGGGCCCGACAGAGCCTGACAGAGCCCAGTAGAGCCCGACAGAGCCCGACAGGGCCCGACAGGGCCCGACAGGGCCCAGTAGAGCCCGACAGAGCCCGACAGAGCCCAGTAGAGCCCAGTAGAGCCCGACAGAGCCCGACAGAGCCCGACAGGGCCCGACAGGGCCCGACAGAGCTCAGTAGAGCCCGACAGAGCCCGACAGAGCCCGACAGAGCCCGACAGAGCCCGACAGAGCCCGACAGGGCCCAGTAGAGCCCAGTAGAGCCCGACAGAGCCCGACAGAGCCCGACAGAGCCCGACAGAGCCCGACAGAGCCCGACAGGGCCCGACAGAGCCCGACAGAGCCCGACAGGGCCCGACAGGGCCCGACAGGGCCCGACAGAGCCTGACAGAGCCCGACAGGGCCCAGTAGAGCCCGACAGAGCCCGACAGAGCCCGACAGAACCCGACAGAGCCCGACAGAGCCCGACAGAGCCCGACAGGGCCCGACAGAGCCCGACAGGGCCCAGTAGAGCCCGAGAGAGACCGACAGAGCCCAGTAGAGCCCAGTAGAGCCCGACAGAGCCCGACAGAGCCCGACAGAGACCGACAGAGACCAGTTGAGCTCGACAGAGCCCGACAGAGCCCGACAGAGCCCGACAGGGCCCGACAGGGCCCGACAGGGCCCGACAGGTCCCAGTAGAGCCCGACAGAGCCCGACAGAGCTCGACAGAGCCCGACAGAGCCCGACAGAGCCCAGTAGAGCCCGACAGAGCCCGACAGATCCCGACAGGGCCCGACAGGGCCCGACAGAGCCCGACAGGGCCCAGTAGAGCCCGACAGAGCCCGACAGAGCCCGACAGGGCCCGACAGAGCCCGACAGAGCCCGACAGAGCCCGACAGGGCCCGACAGGGCCCGACAGGGCCCAGTAGAGCCCGACAGAGCCCGACAGGGCCCAGTAGAGCCCGACAGGGCCCGACAGGGCCCGACAGAGCCCGACAGAGCCCGACAGGGCCCAGTAGAGCCCGACAGGGCCCAGTAGAGCCCGACAGAGCCCGACAGAGCCCGACAGAGCCCGACAGGGCCCGACAGGGCCCAGTAGAGCCCGACAGAGCCCGACAGAGCCCGACAGAGCCCGACAGAGCCCGACAGAGCCCGACAGGGCCCGACAGGGCCCAACAGGGCCCGACAGGGCCCAGTAGAGCCCGACAGAGCCCGACAGGGCCCAACAGAGCCCGACAGAGCCCGACAGAGCCCGACAGAGCCCGACAGGGCCCGACAGGGCCCGACAGGGCCCGACAGAGCCCGACAGGGCCCGACAGAGCCCGACAGGGCCCAGTAGAGCCCGACAGAGCCCGACAGAGCCCGACAGAGCCCAGTAGAGCCCGACAGAGCCCGACAGGGCCCGACAGGGCCCGACAGGGCACAGTAGAGCCCGACAGAGCCCGACAGAGCCCAGTAGATCCCAGTAGAGCCCGACAGAGCCCGACAGAGCCCGACAGAGCCCGACAGAGCCCGACAGGGCCCGACAGGGCCCAGTAGAGCCCGACAGAGCCCGACAGAGCCCAGTAGAGCCCAGTAGAGCCCGAAAGGGCCCGACAGGGCCCGACAGGGCCCAGTAGAGCCCGACAGAGCCCGACAGAGCCTGACAGAGCCCGACAGGGCCCGACAGGGCCCGACAGGGCCCAGTAGAGCCTGACAGAGCCCGACAGAGCCCGACAGAGCCCGACAGAGCCCGACAGGGCCCAGTAGAGCCCGACAGAGCCCGACAGAGCCCGACAGAGCCCGACAGGGCCCGACAGGGCCCGACAGGGCCCGACAGGGCCCGATAGAGCCCGACAGGGCCCGACAGGGCCGGACAGAGCCCAGTTTAGCCCAGTAGAGCCCGACAGAGCCCGACAGAGCCCGACAGGGCCCGACAGAGCCCGACAGAGCCCGACAGGGCCCGACAGAGCCCGACAGTGCCCGACAGTGCCCGACAGAGCCCGACAGAGCCCGACAGGGCCCGACAGGGCCCAGTAGAGCCCGACAGAGCCCGACAGGGCCCAACAGAGCCCGACAGGGCCCGACAGAGCCCGACAGAGCCCGACAGAACCCGACAGGGCCCGACAGAGCCCGACAGGGCCCGACAGGGCCCGACAGGGCCCGACAGGGCCCGACAGAGCCCAGTAGAGCCCGACAGGGCCCGACAGGGCCCGACAGAGCCCGACAGGGCCCGACAGGGCCCAGTAGAGCCCAGTAGAGCCTGACAGAGCCCAGTAGAGCCCGACAGAGCCCGACAGAGCCCGACAGAGCCCGACAGGGCCCGACAGGGCCCGACAGGGCCCGACAGGGCCCGACAGGGCCCGACAGAGCCCGACAGAGCCCAGTAGAGCCCGACAGAGCCCGACAGAGCCCGACAGATCCCGACAGGGCCCGACAGGGCCCGACAGGGCCCAGTAGAGCCCGACAGAGCCCGACAGGGCCCGACAGGGCCCGACAGGGCCCAGTAGAGCCCGACAGAGCCCGACAGAGCCCAGTAGAAGCCCAGTAGAGCCCAGTAGAGCCCGACAGAGCCCGACAGAGCCCAGTAGAGCCCGACAGAGCCCGACAGAGCCCGACAGAGCCCGACAGAGCCCGACAGGGCCCAGTAGAGCCCAGTAGAGCCCGACAGAGCCCGACAGAGCCCGACAGAGCCCGACAGAGCCCGACAGAGCCCGACAGGGCCCGACAGAGCCCGACAGAGCCCGACAGGGCCCGACAGGGCCCGACAGGGCCCGACAGAGCCTGACAGAGCCCGACAGGGCCCAGTAGAGCCCGACAGAGCCCGACAGAGCCCGACAGAACCCGACAGAGCCCGACAGAGCCCGACAGAGCCCGACAGGGCCCGACAGAGCCCGACAGGGCCCAGTAGAGCCCGAGAGAGACCGACAGAGCCCAGTAGAGCCCAGTAGAGCCCGACAGAGCCCGACAGAGCCCGACAGAGACCGACAGAGACCAGTTGAGCTCGACAGAGCCCGACAGAGCCCGACAGAGCCCGACAGGGCCCGACAGGGCCCGACAGGGCCCGACAGGTCCCAGTAGAGCCCGACAGAGCCCGACAGAGCTCGACAGAGCCCGACAGAGCCCGACAGAGCCCAGTAGAGCCCGACAGAGCCCGACAGATCCCGACAGGGCCCGACAGGGCCCGACAGAGCCCGACAGGGCCCAGTAGAGCCCGACAGAGCCCGACAGAGCCCGACAGGGCCCGACAGAGCCCGACAGAGCCCGACAGAGCCCGACAGGGCCCGACAGGGCCCGACAGGGCCCGACAGGGCCCAGTAGAGCCCGACAGAGCCCGACAGGGCCCAGTAGAGCCCGACAGGGCCCGACAGGGCCCGACAGAGCCCGACAGAGCCCGACAGGGCCCAGTAGAGCCCGACAGGGCCCAGTAGAGCCCGACAGAGCCCGACAGAGCCCGACAGAGCCCGACAGGGCCCGACAGGGCCCAGTAGAGCCCGACAGAGCCCGACAGAGCCCGACAGAGCCCGACAGAGCCCGACAGAGCCCGACAGGGCCCGACAGGGCCCAACAGGGCCCGACAGGGCCCAGTAGAGCCCGACAGAGCCCGACAGGGCCCAACAGAGCCCGACAGAGCCCGACAGAGCCCGACAGAGCCCGACAGGGCCCGACAGGGCCCGACAGGGCCCGACAGAGCCCGACAGGGCCCGACAGAGCCCGACAGGGCCCAGTAGAGCCCGACAGAGCCCGACAGAGCCCGACAGAGCCCAGTAGAGCCCGACAGAGCCCGACAGGGCCCGACAGGGCCCGACAGGGCACAGTAGAGCCCGACAGAGCCCGACAGAGCCCAGTAGATCCCAGTAGAGCCCGACAGAGCCCGACAGAGCCCGACAGAGCCCGACAGAGCCCGACAGAGCCCGACAGGGCCCGACAGGGCCCAGTAGAGCCCGACAGAGCCCGACAGAGCCCAGTAGAGCCCAGTAGAGCCCGAAAGGGCCCGACAGGGCCCGACAGGGCCCAGTAGAGCCCGACAGAGCCCGACAGAGCCTGACAGATCCCGACAGGGCCCGACAGGGCCCGACAGGGCCCAGTAGAGCCTGACAGAGCCCGACAGAGCCCGACAGAGCCCGACAGAGCCCGACAGGGCCCAGTAGAGCCCGACAGAGCCCGACAGAGCCCGACAGAGCCCGACAGGGCCCGACAGGGCCCGATAGAGCCCGACAGGGCCCGACAGGGCCGGACAGAGCCCAGTTTAGCCCAGTAGAGCCCGACAGAGCCCGACAGAGCCCGACAGGGCCCGACAGAGCCCGACAGAGCCCGACAGGGCCCGACAGAGCCCGACAGTGCCCGACAGTGCCCGACAGAGCCCGACAGAGCCCGACAGGGCCCGACAGGGCCCAGTAGAGCCCGACAGAGCCCGACAGGGCCCGACAGAGCCCGACAGGGCCCGACAGAGCCCGACAGAGCCCGACAGAACCCGACAGGGCCCGACAGAGCCCGACAGGGCCCGACAGGGCCCGACAGGGCCCGACAGGGCCCGACAGAGCCCAGTAGAGCCCGACAGGGCCCGACAGGGCCCGACAGAGCCCGACAGGGCCCGACAGGGCCCAGTAGAGCCCAGTAGAGCCTGACAGAGCCCAGTAGAGCCCGACAGAGCCCGACAGAGCCCGACAGAGCCCGACAGGGCCCGACAGGGCCCGACAGGGCCCGACAGAGCCCGACAGGGCCCGACAGGGCCCGACAGGGCCCGACAGAGCCCGACAGAGCCCAGTAGAGCCCGACAGAGCCCGACAGAGCCCGACAGATCCCGACAGGGCCCGACAGGGCCCGACAGGGCCCAGTAGAGCCCGACAGAGCCCGACAGGGCCCGACAGGGCCCGACAGGGCCCAGTAGAGCCCGACAGAGCCCGACAGAGCCCAGTAGAAGCCCAGTAGAGCCCAGTAGAGCCCGACAGAGCCCGACAGAGCCCAGTAGAGCCCGACAGAGCCCGACAGAGCCCGACAGAGCCCGACAGGGCCCAGTAGAGCCCAGTAGAGCCCAGTAGAGCCCGACAGAGCCCGACAGAGCCCGACAGAGCCCGACAGAGCCCGACAGGGCCCGACAGGGCCCGACAGGGCCCGACAGAGCCCGACAGAGCCCGACAGGGCCCGACAGAGCCCGACAGGGCCCGATAGGGCCCAGTAGAGCCCGACAGAGCCTGACAGAGCCTGACAGAGCCCGACAGAGCCCGACAGGGCCCAGTAGAGCCCGAGAGAGCCCGACAGAGCCCAGTAGAGCCCAGTAGAGCCCGACAGAGCCCGACAGAGCCCGACAGAGCCCGACAGAGACCAGTTGAGCCCGAAAGAGCCCGACAGAGCCCGACAGAGCCCGACAGGGCCCAACAGAGCCCGACAGGGCCCGACAGGGCCCAGTAGAGCCCGACAGAGCCCGACAGAGCCCGACAGAGCCCGACAGAGCCCGACAGGGCCCAGTAGAGCCCGACAGAGCCCGACAGAGCCCGACAGAGCCCGACAGGGCCCGACAGGGCCCGACAGAGCCCGACAGGGCCCAGTAGAGCCCGACAGAGCCCGACAGGGCCCAACAGAGCCCGACAGAGCCCGACAGAGCCCGACAGAGCCCGACAGAGCCCAGTAGAGCCCGACAGAGCCCGACAGAGCCCGACAGAGCCCGACAGGGCCCGACAGGGCCCGACAGAGCCCGACAGAGCCCGACAGAGCCCGACAGAGCCCGACAGAGCTCGACAGAGTCCGACAGAGCCCGACAGAGCCCGACAGAGCCCGACAGGGCCCGACAGGGCCCGACAGGGCCCGACAGGGCCTGACAGAGCCCAGTAGAGCCCGACAGAGCCCGACAGGGCCCGACAGGGCCCGACAGGGCCCAGTAGAGCCCGACAGAGCCCGACAGAGCCCAGTAGAGCCCAGTAGAGCCCGACAGAGCCCGACAGAGCCCGACAGAGCCCGACAGGGCCCGACAGAGCCCGACAGGGCCCGACAGGGCCCGACAGGGCCCGACAGGGCCCGACAGAGCTCAGTAGAGCCCGACAGAGCCCGACAGAGCCTGACAGAGCCCGACAGGGCCCAGTAGAGCCCAGTAGAGCCCGACAGAGCCCGACAGAGCCCGACAGAGCCCGACAGGGCCCGACAGGGCCCGACAGAGCCCGACAGGGCCCGACAGAGCCCGACAGAGCCCGACAGGGCCCGACAGGGCCCAGTAGAGCCCGACAGAGCCCGACAGGGCCCAGTAGAGCCCGACAGAGCCCGACAGAGCCCGACAGGGCCCGACAGGGCCCGACAGGGCCCAGTAGAGCCCGACAGGGCCCAGTAGAGCCCAGTAGAGCCCGACAGAGCCCGACAGGGCCCGACAGGGCCCGACAGGGCCCAGTAGAGCCCGACAGAGCCCGACAGAGCCCAGTAGAGCCCAGTAGAGCCCGACAGAGCCCGACAGAGCCCGACAGAGCCCGACAGAGCCCGACAGAGCCCGACAGGGCCCGACAGAGCCCGACAGGGCCCGACAGGGCCCGACAGGGCCCGACAGAGCTCAGTAGAGCCCGACAGAGCCCGACAGAGCCTGACAGAGCCCGACAGGGCCCAGTAGAGCCCAGTAGAGCCCGACAGAGCCCGACAGAGCCCGACAGGGCCCGACAGGGCCCGACAGGGCCCGACAGAGCCCGACAGGGCCCGACAGAGCCCGACAGAGCCCGACAGGGCCCGACAGGGCCCAGTAGAGCCCGACAGAGCCCGACAGGGCCCAGTAGAGCCCGACAGAGCCCGACAGAGCCCGACAGGGCCCGACAGGGCCCGACAGGGCCCAGTAGAGCCCGACAGGGCCCAGTAGAGCCCAGTAGAGCCCGACAGAGCCCGACAGAGCCCGACAGAGACCGACAGAGCCCGACAGGGCCCGACAGGGTCCGACAGAGCCCGACAGGGCCCGACAGAGCCCGACAGAGCCCGACAGAGCCCGACAGGGCCCAGTAGAGCCCGACAGAGCCCGACAGAGCCCGACAGAGCCCAGTAGAGCCCGACAGAGCCCAGTAGAGCCCGACAGAGCCCGACAGAGCCCGACAGAGCCCGACAGAGCCCGACAGAGCCCGACAGGGCCCGATAGGGCGCGACAGAGCCCGACAGGGCCCGACAGAGCCTGACAGAGCCCAGTAGAGCCCGACAGAGCCCGACAGGGCCCGACAGGGCCCGACAGGGCCCAGTAGAGCCCGACAGAGCCCGACAGAGCCCAGTAGAGCCCAGTAGAGCCCGACAGAGCCCGACAGAGCCCGACAGGGCCCGACAGGGCCCGACAGAGCTCAGTAGAGCCCGACAGAGCCCGACAGAGCCCGACAGAGCCCGACAGAGCCCGACAGAGCCCGACAGGGCCCAGTAGAGCCCAGTAGAGCCCGACAGAGCCCGACAGAGCCCGACAGAGCCCGACAGAGCCCGACAGAGCCCGACAGGGCCCGACAGAGCCCGACAGAGCCCGACAGGGCCCGACAGGGCCCGACAGGGCCCGACAGAGCCTGACAGAGCCCGACAGGGCCCAGTAGAGCCCGACAGAGCCCGACAGAGCCCGACAGAACCCGACAGAGCCCGACAGAGCCCGACAGAGCCCGACAGGGCCCGACAGAGCCCGACAGGGCCCAGTAGAGCCCGAGAGAGACCGACAGAGCCCAGTAGAGCCCAGTAGAGCCCGACAGAGCCCGACAGAGCCCGACAGAGACCGACAGAGACCAGTTGAGCTCGACAGAGCCCGACAGAGCCCGACAGAGCCCGACAGGGCCCGACAGGGCCCGACAGGGCCCGACAGGTCCCAGTAGAGCCCGACAGAGCCCGACAGAGCTCGACAGAGCCCGACAGAGCCCGACAGAGCCCAGTAGAGCCCGACAGAGCCCGACAGATCCCGACAGGGCCCGACAGGGCCCGACAGAGCCCGACAGGGCCCAGTAGAGCCCGACAGAGCCCGACAGAGCCCGACAGGGCCCGACAGAGCCCGACAGAGCCCGACAGAGCCCGACAGGGCCCGACAGGGCCCGACAGGGCCCAGTAGAGCCCGACAGAGCCCGACAGGGCCCAGTAGAGCCCGACAGGGCCCGACAGGGCCCGACAGAGCCCGACAGAGCCCGACAGGGCCCAGTAGAGCCCGACAGGGCCCAGTAGAGCCCGACAGAGCCCGACAGAGCCCGACAGAGCCCGACAGGGCCCGACAGGGCCCAGTAGAGCCCGACAGAGCCCGACAGAGCCCGACAGAGCCCGACAGAGCCCGACAGAGCCCGACAGGGCCCGACAGGGCCCAACAGGGCCCGACAGGGCCCAGTAGAGCCCGACAGAGCCCGACAGGGCCCAACAGAGCCCGACAGAGCCCGACAGAGCCCGACAGAGCCCGACAGAGCCCGACAGAGCCCGACAGGGCCCGACAGGGCCCGACAGGGCCCGACAGAGCCCGACAGGGCCCGACAGAGCCCGACAGGGCCCAGTAGAGCCCGACAGAGCCCGACAGAGCCCGACAGAGCCCAGTAGAGCCCGACAGAGCCCGACAGGGCCCGACAGGGCCCGACAGGGCACAGTAGAGCCCGACAGAGCCCGACAGAGCCCAGTAGATCCCAGTAGAGCCCGACAGAGCCCGACAGAGCCCGACAGAGCCCGACAGAGCCCGACAGGGCCCGACAGGGCCCAGTAGAGCCCGACAGAGCCCGACAGAGCCCAGTAGAGCCCAGTAGAGCCCGAAAGGGCCCGACAGGGCCCGACAGGGCCCAGTAGAGCCCGACAGAGCCCGACAGAGCCTGACAGAGCCCGACAGGGCCCGACAGGGCCCGACAGGGCCCAGTAGAGCCTGACAGAGCCCGACAGAGCCCGACAGAGCCCGACAGAGCCCGACAGGGCCCAGTAGAGCCCGACAGAGCCCGACAGAGCCCGACAGAGCCCGACAGGGCCCGACAGGGCCCGACAGGGCCCGACAGGGCCCGATAGAGCCCGACAGGGCCCGACAGGGCCGGACAGAGCCCAGTTTAGCCCAGTAGAGCCCGACAGAGCCCGACAGAGCCCGACAGGGCCCGACAGAGCCCGACAGAGCCCGACAGGGCCCGACAGAGCCCGACAGTGCCCGACAGTGCCCGACAGAGCCCGACAGAGCCCGACAGGGCCCGACAGGGCCCAGTAGAGCCCGACAGAGCCCGACAGGGCCCAACAGAGCCCGACAGGGCCCGACAGAGCCCGACAGAGCCCGACAGAACCCGACAGGGCCCGACAGAGCCCGACAGGGCCCGACAGGGCCCGACAGGGCCCGACAGGGCCCGACAGAGCCCAGTAGAGCCCGACAGGGCCCGACAGGGCCCGACAGAGCCCGACAGGGCCCGACAGGGCCCAGTAGAGCCCAGTAGAGCCTGACAGAGCCCAGTAGAGCCCGACAGAGCCCGACAGAGCCCGACAGAGCCCGACAGGGCCCGACAGGGCCCGACAGGGCCCGACAGGGCCCGACAGGGCCCGACAGAGCCCGACAGAGCCCAGTAGAGCCCGACAGAGCCCGACAGAGCCCGACAGATCCCGACAGGGCCCGACAGGGCCCGACAGGGCCCAGTAGAGCCCGACAGAGCCCGACAGGGCCCGACAGGGCCCGACAGGGCCCAGTAGAGCCCGACAGAGCCCGACAGAGCCCAGTAGAAGCCCAGTAGAGCCCAGTAGAGCCCGACAGAGCCCGACAGAGCCCAGTAGAGCCCGACAGAGCCCGACAGAGCCCGACAGAGCCCGACAGAGCCCGACAGGGCCCAGTAGAGCCCAGTAGAGCCCGACAGAGCCCGACAGAGCCCGACAGAGCCCGACAGAGCCCGACAGAGCCCGACAGGGCCCGACAGAGCCCGACAGAGCCCGACAGGGCCCGACAGGGCCCGACAGGGCCCGACAGAGCCTGACAGAGCCCGACAGGGCCCAGTAGAGCCCGACAGAGCCCGACAGAGCCCGACAGAACCCGACAGAGCCCGACAGAGCCCGACAGAGCCCGACAGGGCCCGACAGAGCCCGACAGGGCCCAGTAGAGCCCGAGAGAGACCGACAGAGCCCAGTAGAGCCCAGTAGAGCCCGACAGAGCCCGACAGAGCCCGACAGAGACCGACAGAGACCAGTTGAGCTCGACAGAGCCCGACAGAGCCCGACAGAGCCCGACAGGGCCCGACAGGGCCCGACAGGGCCCGACAGGTCCCAGTAGAGCCCGACAGAGCCCGACAGAGCTCGACAGAGCCCGACAGAGCCCGACAGAGCCCAGTAGAGCCCGACAGAGCCCGACAGATCCCGACAGGGCCCGACAGGGCCCGACAGAGCCCGACAGGGCCCAGTAGAGCCCGACAGAGCCCGACAGAGCCCGACAGGGCCCGACAGAGCCCGACAGAGCCCGACAGAGCCCGACAGGGCCCGACAGGGCCCGACAGGGCCCGACAGGGCCCAGTAGAGCCCGACAGAGCCCGACAGGGCCCAGTAGAGCCCGACAGGGCCCGACAGGGCCCGACAGAGCCCGACAGAGCCCGACAGGGCCCAGTAGAGCCCGACAGGGCCCAGTAGAGCCCGACAGAGCCCGACAGAGCCCGACAGAGCCCGACAGGGCCCGACAGGGCCCAGTAGAGCCCGACAGAGCCCGACAGAGCCCGACAGAGCCCGACAGAGCCCGACAGAGCCCGACAGGGCCCGACAGGGCCCAACAGGGCCCGACAGGGCCCAGTAGAGCCCGACAGAGCCCGACAGGGCCCAACAGAGCCCGACAGAGCCCGACAGAGCCCGACAGAGCCCGACAGGGCCCGACAGGGCCCGACAGGGCCCGACAGAGCCCGACAGGGCCCGACAGAGCCCGACAGGGCCCAGTAGAGCCCGACAGAGCCCGACAGAGCCCGACAGAGCCCAGTAGAGCCCGACAGAGCCCGACAGGGCCCGACAGGGCCCGACAGGGCACAGTAGAGCCCGACAGAGCCCGACAGAGCCCAGTAGATCCCAGTAGAGCCCGACAGAGCCCGACAGAGCCCGACAGAGCCCGACAGAGCCCGACAGAGCCCGACAGGGCCCGACAGGGCCCAGTAGAGCCCGACAGAGCCCGACAGAGCCCAGTAGAGCCCAGTAGAGCCCGAAAGGGCCCGACAGGGCCCGACAGGGCCCAGTAGAGCCCGACAGAGCCCGACAGAGCCTGACAGATCCCGACAGGGCCCGACAGGGCCCGACAGGGCCCAGTAGAGCCTGACAGAGCCCGACAGAGCCCGACAGAGCCCGACAGAGCCCGACAGGGCCCAGTAGAGCCCGACAGAGCCCGACAGAGCCCGACAGAGCCCGACAGGGCCCGACAGGGCCCGATAGAGCCCGACAGGGCCCGACAGGGCCGGACAGAGCCCAGTTTAGCCCAGTAGAGCCCGACAGAGCCCGACAGAGCCCGACAGGGCCCGACAGAGCCCGACAGAGCCCGACAGGGCCCGACAGAGCCCGACAGTGCCCGACAGTGCCCGACAGAGCCCGACAGAGCCCGACAGGGCCCGACAGGGCCCAGTAGAGCCCGACAGAGCCCGACAGGGCCCGACAGAGCCCGACAGGGCCCGACAGAGCCCGACAGAGCCCGACAGAACCCGACAGGGCCCGACAGAGCCCGACAGGGCCCGACAGGGCCCGACAGGGCCCGACAGGGCCCGACAGAGCCCAGTAGAGCCCGACAGGGCCCGACAGGGCCCGACAGAGCCCGACAGGGCCCGACAGGGCCCAGTAGAGCCCAGTAGAGCCTGACAGAGCCCAGTAGAGCCCGACAGAGCCCGACAGAGCCCGACAGAGCCCGACAGGGCCCGACAGGGCCCGACAGGGCCCGACAGAGCCCGACAGGGCCCGACAGGGCCCGACAGGGCCCGACAGAGCCCGACAGAGCCCAGTAGAGCCCGACAGAGCCCGACAGAGCCCGACAGATCCCGACAGGGCCCGACAGGGCCCGACAGGGCCCAGTAGAGCCCGACAGAGCCCGACAGGGCCCGACAGGGCCCGACAGGGCCCAGTAGAGCCCGACAGAGCCCGACAGAGCCCAGTAGAAGCCCAGTAGAGCCCAGTAGAGCCCGACAGAGCCCGACAGAGCCCAGTAGAGCCCGACAGAGCCCGACAGAGCCCGACAGAGCCCGACAGGGCCCAGTAGAGCCCAGTAGAGCCCAGTAGAGCCCGACAGAGCCCGACAGAGCCCGACAGAGCCCGACAGAGCCCGACAGGGCCCGACAGGGCCCGACAGGGCCCGACAGAGCCCGACAGAGCCCGACAGGGCCCGACAGAGCCCGACAGGGCCCGATAGGGCCCAGTAGAGCCCGACAGAGCCTGACAGAGCCTGACAGAGCCCGACAGAGCCCGACAGGGCCCAGTAGAGCCCGAGAGAGCCCGACAGAGCCCAGTAGAGCCCAGTAGAGCCCGACAGAGCCCGACAGAGCCCGACAGAGCCCGACAGAGACCAGTTGAGCCCGAAAGAGCCCGACAGAGCCCGACAGAGCCCGACAGGGCCCAACAGAGCCCGACAGGGCCCGACAGGGCCCAGTAGAGCCCGACAGAGCCCGACAGAGCCCGACAGAGCCCGACAGAGCCCGACAGGGCCCAGTAGAGCCCGACAGAGCCCGACAGAGCCCGACAGAGCCCGACAGGGCCCGACAGGGCCCGACAGAGCCCGACAGGGCCCAGTAGAGCCCGACAGAGCCCGACAGGGCCCAACAGAGCCCGACAGAGCCCGACAGAGCCCGACAGAGCCCGACAGAGCCCAGTAGAGCCCGACAGAGCCCGACAGAGCCCGACAGAGCCCGACAGGGCCCGACAGGGCCCGACAGAGCCCGACAGAGCCCGACAGAGCCCGACAGAGCCCGACAGGGCCCGACAGAGCCCGACAGGGCCCAGTAGAGCCCGACAGAGCCCGACAGAGCCCGACAGAGCCCAGTAGAGCCCGACAGAGCCCGACAGGGCCCGACAGGGGCCGACAGGGCACAGTAGAGCCCGACAGAGCCGACAGGGCACAGTAGATCCCGACAGAGCCGACAGAGCCCAGTAGATCCCAGTAGAGCCCGACAGAGCCCGACAGAGCCCGACAGAGCCCGACAGGGCCCGACAGGGCCCGACAGGGCCCGACAGGGCCCAGTAGAGCCCGACAGAGCCCTACAGAGCCCAGTAGAGCCCAGTAGAGCCCGAAAGGGCCCGACAGGGCCCGACAGGGCCCAGTAGAGCCCGACAGAGCCCGACAGAGCCTGACAGAGCCCGACAGGGCCCGACAGGGCCCGACAGGGCCCAGTAGAGCCCGACAGAGCCCGACAGAGCCCGACAGAGCCCGACAGGGCCCAGTAGAGCCCGACAGAGCCCGACAGAGCCCGACAGAGCCCGACAGAGCACGACAGAGCCCGACAGGGCCCGACAGGGCCCGACAGGGCCCGACAGGGCCGGACAGAGCCCAGTTTAGCCCAGTAGAGCCCGACAGAGCCCGACAGAGCCCGACAGGGCCCGACAGGGCCCAGTAGAGCCCGACAGAGCCCGACAGGGCCCGACACAGCCCGACAGTGCCCGACAGAGCCCGACAGGGCCCGACAGGGCCCAGTAGAGCCCGACAGAGCCCGACAGGGCCCGACAGAGCCCGACAGGGCCCGACAGGGCCCGACAGGGCCCGACAGGGCCCGACAGAGCCCGACAGAGCCCAGTAGAGCCCGACAGAGCCCGACAGAGCCCGACAGAACCCGACAGAGCCCGACAGGGCCCGACAGGGCCCGACAGGGCCCGACAGGGCCCGACAGGGCCCGACAGAGCCCAGTAGAGCCCGACAGAGCCCGACAGGGCCCGACAGGGCCCGACAGAGCCCGACAGGGCCCAGTAGAGCCCAGTAGAGCCCGACAGAGCCCAGTAGAGCCCGACAGAGCCCGACAGAGCCCGACAGGGCCCGACAGGGCCCGACAGAGCCCGACAGAGCCCGACAGAGCCCGACAGGGCCCGACAGGGCCCGACAGAGCCCAGTAGAGCCCGACAGAGCCCGACAGACCCCGACAGAGCCCGACAGAGCCCGACAGGTCCCGACAGGGCCCAGTAGAGCCCGACAGAGCCCGACAGGGCCCGACAGGGCCCGACAGGGCCCAGTAGAGCCCGACAGAGCCCGACAGAGCCCAGTAGAGCCCGACAGAGCCCGACAGAGCCCGACAGAGCCCGACAGGGCCCGACAGGGCCCGACAGAGCCCGACAGGGCCCGACAGGGCCCGACAGGGCCCGACAGAGCCCGACAGGGCCCGATAGGGCCCAGTAGAGCCCGACAGAGCCTGACAGAGCCCGACAGGGCCCAGAAGAGCCCGTCAGAGCCCGACAGAGCCCGACAGGGCCCGACAGAGCCGGACAGGGCCCGACAGAGCCGGACAGGGCCCAGTAGAGCCCGACAGAGCCTGACAGAGCCCGACAGAGCCCGACAGGGCCCGACAGGGCCCGACAGGGAACAGTAGAGCCCAGTAGAGCCCGACAGAGCCCGATAGAGCCCGACAGAGCCCGACAGAGCCCGAAAGAGCCCGACAGGGCCCGACAGGGCCCAGTAGAGCCCGACAGGGCCCGACAGGGCCCGACAGGGCCCGACAGAGACCGATAGAGCCCGACAGGGCCCGACAGGGCCCGACAGGGCCCGACAGGGAACAGTACAGCCCAGTAGAGACCGACAGAGCCCGACAGAGCCCGACAGAGCCCGACAGGGCCCGACAGGGCCCGACAGGGAACAGTAGAGCCCGACAGAGCCCGACAGAGCCCAGTAGAGCCCAGTAGAGCCCGACAGAGCCCGACAGAGCCCGACAGAGCCCGACAGAGCCCGACAGAGCCCAGTAGAGCCCGACAGAGCCAGACAGAGCCCGACAGAGTCCGACAGAGCCCAGTAGAGCCCGACAGAGTCCGACAGAGCCCAGTAGAGCCCAACAGAGCCCAGTAGAGCCCGACAGAGCCCGACAGAGCCCGACAGAGCCCGACAGGGCCCGACAGGGCCCAGTAGAGCCCGACAGAGCCCGACAGAGCCCGACAGAGCCCGACAGAGCCCGACAGAGCCCGACAGGGCCCAGTAGAGCCCGACAGAGCCCGACAGGGCCCAACAGAGCCCGACAGAGCCCGACAGAGCCCGACAGAGCCCAGTAGAGCCCGACAGAGCCCGACAGGGCCCGACAGGGCCCGAGAGGGCACAGTAGAGCCCGACAGAGCCCGACAGAGCCCAGTAGATCCCAGTAGAGCCCGACAGAGCCCGACAGAGCCCGACAGAGCCCGACAGAGCCCGACAGAGCCCGACAGGGCCCGACAGAGCCCGACAGGGCCCGACAGGGCCCAGTAGAGCCCGACAGAGCCCGACAGAGCCCAGTAGAGCCCAGTAGAGCCTGAAAGGGCCCGACAGGGCCCGACAGGGCCCAGTAGAGCCCGACAGAGCCCGACAGAGCCTGACAGAGCCCGACAGGGCCCGACAGGGCCCGACAGGGCCCAGTAGAGCCCGACAGAGCCCGACAGAGCCCGACAGAGCCCGACAGGGCCCAGTAGAGCCCGACAGAGCCCGACAGAGCCCGACAGAGCCCGACAGAGCCCGACAGGGCCCGACAGAGCCCGACAGGGCCCGACAGGGCCGGACAGAGCCCAGTTTAGCCCAGTAGAGCCCGACAGAGCCCGACAGAGCCCGACAGGGCCCGACAGGGCCCAGTAGAGCCCGACAGAGCCCGACAGGGCCCGACACAGCCCGACAGAGCCCGACAGGGCCCGACAGAGCCCGACAGAGTCGGACAGAGCCCGACAGGACCCAGCAGAGCCCGACAGAGCCCGACAGAGCCCGACAGAGCCCGACAGGGCCCGACAGGGCCCGACAGTGCCCGACAGAGCCCGACAGAGCCCGACAGAGCCCGACAGGGCCCAGTAGAGCCCGACAGAGCCCGACAGGGCCCGACAGAGCCCGACAGAGCCCGACAGAGCCCGACAGAGCCCGACAGGGCCCAGTAGAGCCCGACAGAGCCCGACAGAGCCCGACAGAACCCGACAGGGCCCGACAGGGCCCGACAGGGCCCGACAGAGCCCAGTAGAGCCCGACAGAGCCCGACAGGGCCCGACAGGGCCCGACAGGGCCCGACAGGGCCGGACAGAGCCCAGTTTAGCCCAGTAGAGCCCGACAGAGCCCGACAGAGCCCGACAGGGCCCGACAGGGCCCGACAGGGCCCAGTAGAGCCCGACAGAGCCCGACAGAGCCCAGTAGAGCCCAGTAGAGCCCGACAGAGCCCGACAGAGCCCGACAGGGCCCGACAGGGCCCGACAGAGCCCGACAGAGCCCGACAGGGCCCGACAGAGCCCGACAGGGCCCGATAGGGCCCAGTAGAGCCCGACAGAGCCTGACAGAGCCCGACAGAGCCCGACAGAGCCCGACAGGGCCCAGTAGAGCCCGAGAGAGCCCGACAGAGCCCAGTAGAGCCCAGTAGAGCCCGACAGAGCCCGACAGAGCCCGACAGAGCCCGACAGAGACCAGTTGAGCCCGAAAGAGCCCGACAGAGCCCGACAGAGCCCGACAGGGCCCAACAGAGCCCGACAGGGCCCGACAGGGCCCAGTAGAGCCCGACAGAGCCCGACAGAGCCCGACAGAGCCCGACAGAGCCCGACAGGGCCCGACAGGGCCCGACAGGGCCCAGTAGAGCCCGACAGAGCCCGACAGAGCCCGACAGAGCCCGACAGAGCCCGACAGGGCCCGACAGGGCCCGACAGGGCCCGCCAGGGCCCAGTAGAGCCCGACAGAGCCCGACAGGGCCCAACAGAGCCCGACAGAGCCCGACAGAGCCCAGTAGAGCCCGACAGAGCCCGACAGAGCCCGACAGAGCCCGACAGGGCCCGACAGGGCCCGACAGAGCCCGACAGAGCCCGACAGAGCCCGACAGGGCCCGACAGAGCCCGACAGGGCCCAGTAGAGCCCGACAGAGCCCGACAGAGCCCGACAGAGCCCAGTAGAGCCCGACAGAGCCCGACAGGGCCCGACAGGGGCCGACAGGGCACAGTAGAGCCCGACAGAGCCGACAGGGCACAGTAGATCCCGACAGAGCCGACAGAGCCCAGTAGATCCCAGTAGAGCCCGACAGAGCCCGACAGAGCCCGACAGAGCCCGACAGAGCCCGACAGGGCCCGACAGAGCCCGACAGGGCCCGACAGGGCCCGACAGGGCCCAGTAGAGCCCGACAGAGCCCGACAGAGCCCAGTAGAGCCCAGTAGAGCCCGACAGGGCCCGACAGGGCCCAGTAGAGCCCGACAGAGCCCGACAGAGCCTGACAGAGCCCGACAGGGCCCGACAGGGCCCGACAGGGCCCAGTAGAGCCCGACAGAGCCCGACAGAGCCCGACAGAGCCCGACAGAGCCCGACAGGGCCCGACAGGGCCCGACAGAGCCCGACAGGGCCCGACAGGGCCGGACAGAGCCCAGTTTAGCCCAGTAGAGCCCGACAGAGCCCGACAGAGCCCGACAGGGCCCGACAGGGCCCAGTAGAGCCCGACAGAGCCCGACAGGGCCCGACACAGCCCGACAGTGCCCGACAGAGCCCGACAGGGCCCGACAGGGCCCAGTAGAGCCCGACAGAGCCCGACAGGGCCCGACAGAGCCCGACAGGGCCCGACAGGGCCCGACAGAGCCCGACAGGGCCCGACAGGGCCCGACAGGGCCCGACAGAGCCCGACAGGGCCCAGTAGAGCCCGACAGAGCCCGACAGAGCCCGACAGAACCCGACAGGGCCCGACAGAGCCCGACAGGGCCCGACAGGGCCCGACAGGGCCCGACAGGGCCCGACAGAGCCCAGTAGAGCCCGACAGAGCCCGACAGGGCCCGACAGGGCCCGACAGAGCCCGACAGGGCCCAGTAGAGCCCAGTAGAGCCCGACAGAGCCCAGTAGAGCCCGACAGAGCCCGACAGAGCCCGACAGGGCCCGACAGGGCCCGACAGGGCCCGACAGAGCCCGACAGAGCCCGACAGGGCCCGACAGGGCCCGACAGAGCCCGACAGAGCCCAGTAGAGCCCGACAGAGCCCGACAGACCCCGACAGAGCCCGACAGAGCCCGACAGGGCCCGACAGGGCCCAGTAGAGCCCGACAGAGCCCGACAGGGCCCGACAGGGCCCGACAGGGCCCAGTAGAGCCCGACAGAGCCCGACAGAGCCCAGTAGAGCCCGACAGAGCCCGACAGAGCCCGACAGAGCCCGACAGGGCCCGACAGGGCCCGACAGAGCCCGACAGGGCCCGACAGGGCCCGACAGGGCCCGACAGAGCCCGACAGGGCCCGATAGGGCCCAGTAGAGCCCGACAGAGCCTGACAGAACCCGACAGAGCCCGACAGAGCCCGACAGGGCCCGACAGGGCCCGACAGGGCCCGACAGGGCCCGACAGAGACCAGTAGAGCCCGACAGGGCCCGACAGACCCCGACAGGGCCCGACAGACCCCGACAGGGCCCGACAGAGCCCGACAGGGCCCGACAGGGCCCGACAGAGCCCGACAGGGCCCGACAGGGCCCAGTAGAGCCCGACAGAGCCCGACAGAGCCCGACAGAGCCCGACAGAGCCCGACAGGGCCCGACAGGGCCCAGTAGAGCCCGACAGAGCCCGACAGAGCCCAGTAGAGCCCAGTAGAGCCCAACAGAGCCCGACAGAGCCCGACAGAGCCCGACAGAGCCCGACAGAGACCAGTTGAGCCCGACAGAGCCCGACAGAGCCCGACAGAGCCCGACAGGGCCCGACAGGGCCCAGTAGAGCCCGACAGGGCCCGACAGAGCCCGACAGGGCCCGACAGGGCCCAGTAGAGCCCGACAGAGCCCGACAGAGCCCGACAGAGCCCGACAGAGCCCGACAGAGCCCGACAGGGCCCAGTAGAGCCCGACAGAGCCCGACAGAGCCCAGTAGAGCCCAGTAGAGCCCGACAGAGCCCGACAGAGCCCGACAGAACCCGACAGAGCCCGACAGAGACCAGTTGAGCCAGACAGAGCCCGACAGAGCCCGACAGAGCCCGACAGGGCCCGACAGGGCCCAGTACAGCCCGACAGAGCCCGACAGAGCCCGACAGAGCCCGACAGAGCCCAGTAGAGCCCGACAGAGCCCGACAGAGCCCGACAGAGCCCGACAGAGCCCGACAGGGCCCGACAGGGCCCGACAGGGCCCGACAGGGCCCGACACAGCCCGACACAGCCCAGTAGAGCCCGACAGAGCCCGACAGAGCCCGACAGGGCCCGACAGGGCCCGACAGGGCCCGACAGGGCCCGACAGAGCCCGACAGAGACCGACAGAGTCCAGTAGAGCACGACAGGGCCCAGTAGAGCCCGACAGGGCCCGACAGGGCCCGACAGGGCCCGACAGGGCCCAGAAGAGCCCGTCAGAGCCCGACAGAGCCCGACAGGGCCCGACAGAGCCGGACAGGGCCCGACAGAGCCGGACAGGGCCCAGTAGAGCCCGACAGAGCCTGACAGAGCCCGACAGAGCCCGACAGGGCCCGACAGGGCCCGACAGGGAACAGTAGAGCCCAGTAGAGCCCGACAGAGCCCGATAGAGCCCGACAGAGCCCGACAGAGCCCGAAAGAGCCCGACAGGGCCCGACAGGGCCCAGTAGAGCCCGACAGAGCCCGACAGGGCCCGACAGGGCCCGACAGGGCCCGACAGAGACCGACAGAGCCCGACAGGGCCCGACAGGGCCCGACAGGGCCCGACAGGGAACAGTACAGCCCAGTAGAGACCGACAGAGCCCGACAGAGCCCGACAGAGCCCGACAGGGCCCGACAGGGCCCAGTAGAGCCCGACAGAGCCCGACAGAGCCCGACAGAGCCCGACAGGGCCCGACAGGGCCCGACAGGGAACAGTAGAGCCCAGTAGAGCCCGACAGAGCCCGACAGAGCCCGACAGGGCCCAGTAGAGCCCGACAGAGCCCGACAGAGCCCGACAGAGCCCGACAGAGCCCGACAGGGCCCAGTAGAGCCCGACAGGGCCCGACAGGGCCCAGTAGAGCCCGACAGAGCCCGACAGGGCCCAGTAGAGCCCGACAGAGCCCGACAGAGCCCAACAGAGCCCGACAGAGCCCGACAGGGAACAGTAGAGCCCACTAGAGCCCGACAGAGCCCGAAAGAGCCTGACAGAGCCCGACAGGGCCCGACAGGGCTCGACAGGGCCCAGTAGAGCCCGACAGAGCCCGACAGAGCCCAGTAGAGCCCAGTAGAGCCCAGTAGAGCCCGACAGAGCCCGACAGGGCCCAGTAGAGCCCAGTAGAGCCCGACAGGGCCCGACAGGGCCCGACAGGGCCCGACAGGGAACAGTAGAGCCCGACAGAGCCCGACAGAGCCCAGTAGAGCCCAGTAGAGCCCGACAGAGCCCGACAGAGCCCGACAGAGCCCGACAGAGCCCGACAGAGCCCAGTAGAGCCCGACAGAGCCAGACAGAGCCCGACAGAGTCCGACAGAGCCCAGTAGAGCCCGACAGACTCCGACAGAGCCCAGTAGAGCCCAACAGAGCCCAGTAGAGCCCGACAGAGCCCGACAGAGCCCGACAGAGCCCGACAGGGCCCGACAGGGCCCAGTAGAGCCCGACAGAGCCCGACAGAGCCCGACAGAGCCCGACAGAGCCCGACAGGGCCCGACAGGGCCCAGTAGAGCCCGACAGAGCCCGACAGGGCCCAACAGAGCCCGACAGAGCCCGACAGAGCCCGACAGAGCCCGACAGAGCCCGACAGGGCCCGACAGGGCCCGACAGAGCCCGACAGGGCCCGACAGAGCCCGACAGGGCCCAGTAGAGCCCGACAGAGCCCGACAGAGCCCGACAGAGCCCAGTAGAGCCCGACAGAGCCCGACAGGGCCCGACAGGGCCCGACAGGGCACAGTAGAGCCCGACAGAGCCCGACAGAGCCCAGTAGATCCCAGTAGAGCCCGACAGAGCCCGACAGAGCCCGACAGAGCCCGACAGAGCCCGACAGGGCCCGACAGGGCCCGACAGGGCCCGACAGAGCCCGACAGGGCCCGACAGAGCCCGACAGAGCCCGACAGAGCCCGACAGAGCCCAGTAGAGCCCAGTAGAGCCCGAAAGGGCCCGACAGGGCCCGACAGGGCCCAGTAGAGCCCGACAGAGCCCGACAGAGCCCGACAGAGCCCGACAGGGCCCGACAGGGCCCGACAGGGCCCAGTAGAGCCTGACAGAGCCCGACAGAGCCCGACAGAGCCCGACAGAGCCCGACAGGGCCCAGTAGAGCCCGACAGAGCCCGACAGAGCCCGACAGAGCCCGACAGGGCCCGACAGGGCCCGACAGGGCCCGACAGAGCCCAGTTTAGCCCAGTAGAGCCCGACAGAGCCCGACAGGGCCTAGTAGAGCCCGACAGAGCCCGACAGGGCCCGACAGAGCCCAGTAGAGCCCAGTAGAGCCCAGTAGAGCCCGACAGAGCCCGACAGAGCCCGACAGAGCCCAGTAGAGCCCAGTAGAGCCCAGTAGAGCCCGACAGAGCCCGACAGAGCCCGACAGAGCCCGACAGGGCCCGACAGAGCCCAGTAGAGCCCAGTAGAGCCCAGTAGAGCCCAGTAGAGCCCGACAGAGCCCGACAGAGCCCGACAGAGCCCGACAGAGCCCGACAGAGCCCGACAGGGCCCGACAGGGCCCGACAGGGCCCAGTAGAGCCCGACAGAGCCCGACAGGGCCCGACAGGGCCCGACAGGGCCCAGTAGAGCCCGACAGAGCCCGACAGAGCCCAGTAGAGCCCAGTAGAGCCCGACAGAGCCCGACAGAGCCCGACAGGGCCCGACAGGGCCCGACAGAGCCCGACAGAGCCCGACAGGGCCCGACAGAGCCCGACAGGGCCCAGTAGAGTCCGACAGAGCCTGACAGAGCCCGACAGAGCCCGACAGAGCCCGACAGGGCCCAGTAGAGCCCGAGAGAGCCCGACAGAGCCCAGTAGAGCCCAGTAGAGCCCGACAGAGCCCGACAGAGCCCGACAGAGCCCGACAGAGACCAGTTGAGCCCGAAAGAGCCCGACAGAGCCCGACAGAGCCCGACAGGGCCCAACAGAGCCCGACAGGGCCCGACAGGGCCCAGTAGAGCCCGACAGAGCCCGACAGAGCCCGACAGAGCCCGACAGAGCCCAGTAGAGCCCGACAGAGCCCGACAGAGCCCGACAGGGCCCGACAGGGCCCGACAGGGCCCGACAGGGCCCAGTAGAGCCCGACAGAGCCCGACAGAGCCCGACAGAGCCCGACAGGGCCCAGTAGAGCCCGACAGAGCCCGACAGGGCCCAGTAGAGCCCGACAGGGCCCGACAGGGCCCGACAGGGCCCAGTAGAGCCCGACAGAGCCCGACAGGGCCCGACACAGCCCGACAGAGCCCGACAGGGCCCGACAGAGCCCGACAGAGTCGGACAGAGCCCGACAGGACCCAGCAGAGCCCGACAGAGCCCGACAGAGCCCGACAGGGCCCGACAGAGCCCGACAGTGCCCGACAGAGCCCGACAGAGCCCGACAGGGCCCGACAGGGCCCAGTAGAGCCCGACAGAGCCCGACAGGGCCCGACAGAGCCCGACAGGGCCCGACAGGGCCCGACAGAGCCCGACAGAGCCCGACAGAGCCCGACAGGGACCAGTAGAGCCCGACAGAGCCCAACAGGGCCCGACAGGGCCCGACAGGGCCCGACAGAGCCCGACAGAGCCCAGTAGAGCCCGACAGAGCCCGACAGGGCCCGACAGAGCCCGACAGAGCCCGACAGGGCCCAGTAGAGCCCAGTAGAGCCCGACAGAGCCCAGTAGAGCCCGACAGAGCCCGACAGAGCCCGACAGGGCCCGACAGGGCCCGACAGGGCCCGACAGAGCCCGACAGAGCCCGACAGAGCCCGACAGGGCCCGACAGAGCCCGACAGAGTCCAGTAGAGCCCGACAGAGCCCGACAGAGCCCGACAGAGCCCGACAGAGCCCGACAGGGCCCGACACGGCCCAGTAGAGCCCGACAGAGCCCGACAGAGCCCGACAGGGCCCGACAGGGCCCAGTAGAGCCCGACAGAGCCCGACAGAGCCCAGTAGAGCCCGACAGAGCCCGACAGAGCCCGACAGAGCCCGACAGGGCCCGACAGGGCCCGACAGGGCCCGACAGAGCCCGACAGGGCCCGACAGGGCCCGACAGGGCCCGACAGAGCCCGACAGGGCCCGATAGGGCCCAGTAGAGCCCGACAGAGCCTGACAGAGCCCGACAGAGCCCGACAGAGCCCGACAGGGCCCGACAGGGCCCGACAGGGCCCGACAGGGCCCGACAGAGCCTGACAGAGACCAGTAGAGCCCGACAGAGCCCGACAGAGCCCGACAGGGCCCGACAGACCCCGACAGAGCCCGACAGAGCCCGACAGGGCCCGACAGGGCCCGACAGAGCCCGACAGGGCCCGACAGGGCCCAGTAGAGCCCGACAGAGCCCGACAGAGCCCGACAGAGCCCGACAGAGCCCGACAGGGCCCGACAGGGCCCAGTAGAGCCCGACAGAGCCCGACAGAGCCCAGTAGAGCCCAGTAGAGCCCGACAGAGCCCGACAGGGCCCGACAGAGCCCGACAGAGCCCGACAGAGACCAGTTGAGCCCGACAGAGCCCGACAGAGCCCGACAGAGCCCGACAGGGCCCGACAGGGCCCAGTAGAGCCCGACAGGGCCCCACAGAGCCCGACAGGGCCCGACAGGGCCCAGTAGAGCCCGACAGAGCCCGACAGAGCCCGACAGAGCCCGACAGAGCCCGACAGGGCCCAACAGGGCCCAGTAGAGCCCGACAGAGCCCGACAGAGCCCAGTAGAGCCCAGTAGAGCCCGACAGAGCCCGACAGAGCCCGACAGAACCCGACAGAGCCCGACAGAGACCAGTTGAGCCCGACAGAGCCCGACAGAGCCCGACAGAGCCCGACAGGGCCCGACAGGGCCCAGTAGAGCCCGACAGAGCCCGACAGAGCCCAGTAGAGCCCGACAGAGCCCGACAGAGCCCGACAGAGCCCGACAGAGCCCGACAGAGCCCGACAGGGCCCGACAGGGCCCGACAGAGCCCGACAGGGCCCGACAGGGCCCGACAGGGCCCGACACAGCCCGACACAGCCCAGTAGAGCCCGACAGAGCCCGACAGAGCCCGACAGGGCCCGACAGGGCCCGACAGGGCCCGACAGGGCCCGACAGAGCCCGACAGAGACCGACAGAGTCCAGTAGAGCCCGACAGGGCCCAGTAGAGCCCGACAGGGCCCGACAGGGCCCGACAGGGCCCGACAGGGCCCAGAAGAGCCCGACAGAGCCCGACAGAGCCCGACAGGGCCCGACAGAGCCGGACAGGGCCCGACAGAGCCGGACAGGGCCCAGTAGAGCCCGACAGAGCCTGACAGAGCCCGACAGAGCCCGACAGGGCCCGACAGGGCCCGACAGGGAACAGTAGAGCCCAGTAGAGCCCGACAGAGCCCGATAGAGCCCGACAGAGCCCGACAGAGCCCGAAAGAGCCCGACAGGGCCCGACAGGGCCCAGTAGAGCCCGACAGAGCCCGACAGGGCCCGACAGGGCCCGACAGGGCCCGACAGAGACCGACAGAGCCCGACAGGGCCCGACAGGGCCCGACAGGGCCCGACAGGGAACAGTACAGCCCAGTAGAGACCGACAGAGCCCGACAGAGCCCGACAGAGCCCGACAGGGCCCGACAGGGCCCAGTAGAGCCCGACAGAGCCCGACAGAGCCCGACAGAGCCCGACAGAGCCCGACAGGGCCCGACAGGGAACAGTAGAGCCCAGTAGAGCCCGACAGAGCCCGACAGAGCCCGACAGGGCCCAGTAGAGCCCGACAGAGCCCGACAGAGCCCGACAGAGCCCGACAGAGCCCGACAGGGCCCAGTAGAGCCCGACAGGGCCCGACAGGGCCCAGTAGAGCCCGACAGAGCCCGACAGGGCCCAGTAGATCCCGACAGAGCCCGACAGAGCCCGACAGAGCCCGACAGGGAACAGTAGAGCCCACTAGAGCCCGACAGAGCCTGACAGAGCCCGACAGGGCCTGACAGGCCCGACAGGGCTCGACAGGGCCCAGTAGAGCCCGACAGAGCCCAGTAGAGCCCAGTAGAGCCCAGTAGAGCCCGACAGAGCCCGACAGGGCCCAGTAGAGCCCAGTAGAGCCCGACAGAGCCCGACAGGGCCCGACAGGGCCCGACAGGGAACAGTAGAGCCCGACAGAGCCCGACAGAGCCCAGTAGAGCCCGACAGAGCCCGACAGAGCCCGACAGAGCCCGACAGAGCCCGACAGAGCCCAGTAGAGCCCGACAGAGCCAGACAGAGCCCGACAGAGTCCGACAGAGCCCAGTAGAGCCCGACAGAGTCCGACAGAGCCCAGTAGAGCCCAACAGAGCCCAGTAGAGCCCGACAGAGCCCGACAGAGCCCGACAGGGCCCGACAGGGCCCAGTAGAGCCCGACAGAGCCCGACAGAGCCCGACAGAGCCCGACAGAGCCCGACAGGGCCCAACAGGGCCCGACAGGGCCCAGTAGAGCCCGACAGAGCCCGACAGGGCCCAACAGAGCCCGACAGAGCCCGACAGAGCCCGACAGAGCCCGACAGGGCCCGACAGGGCCCGACAGAGCCCGACAGAGCCCGACAGGGCCC
Organism: Caloenas nicobarica; assembly: GCF_036013445.1. Lineage (NCBI taxonomy): Eukaryota > Metazoa > Chordata > Aves > Columbiformes > Columbidae > Caloenas > Caloenas nicobarica. Next base: position 131,309 of record NW_027017197.1, read on the forward strand.
GACAGAGCCCGACAGGGCCCAGTAGAGCCCGACAGAGCCCGACAGAGCCCGACAGAGCCCGACAGGGCCCGACAGGGCCCGACAGGGCACAGTAGAGCCCGACAGAGCCCGACAGAGCCCAGTAGATCCCAGTAGAGCCCGACAGAGCCCGACAGAGCCCGACAGAGCCCGACAGGGCCCGACAGAGCCCGACAGGGCCCGACAGAGCCCGACAGAGCCCGACAGAGCCCAGTAGAGCCCAGTAGAGCCCGAAAGGGCCCGACAGGGCCCGACAGGGCCCAGTAGAGCCCGACAGAGCCCGACAGAGCCCGACAGGGCCCGACAGGGCCCGACAGGGCCCAGTAGAGCCTGACAGAGCCCGACAGAGCCCGACAGAGCCCGACAGAGCCCGACAGAGCCCGACAGGGCCCAGTAGAGCCCGACAGAGCCCGACAGAGCCCGACAGAGCCCGACAGGGCCCGACAGGGCCCGACAGGGCCCGACAGAGCCCGACAGGGCCCGACAGGGCCGGACAGGGCCCAGTTTAGCCCAGTAGAGCCCGACAGAGCCCGACAGAGCCCGACAGGGCCCGACAGGGCCCAGTAGAGCCCGACAGAGCCCGACAGGGCCCGACACGGCCCGACAGAGCCCGACAGGGCCCGACAGAGCCCGACAGAGTAGGACAGAGCCCGACAGGACCCAGCAGAGCCCGACAGAGCCCGACAGAGCCCGACAGAGCCCGACAAGGCCTGACAGAGCCCGACAGTGCCCGACAGTGCCCGACAGAGCCCGACAGGGCCCGACAGGGCCCAGTAGAGCCCGACAGAGCCCGACAGGGCCCGACAGAGCCCGACAGGGCCCGACAGAGCCCGACAGAGCCCGACAGAGCCCAGTAGAGCCCGACAGAGCCCGACAGAGCCCGACAGAACCCGACAGGGCCCGACAGAGCCCGACAGGGCCCGACAGGGCCCGACAGAGCCCGACAGAGCCCAGTAGAGCCCGACAGAGCCCGACAGGGCCCGACAGGGCCCGACAGGGCCCGACAGGGCCCAGTAGAGCCCAGTAGAGCCTGACAGAGCCCAGTAGAGCCCGACAGAGCCCGACAGAGCCCGACAGAGCCCGACAGGGCCCGACAGGGCCCGACAGAGCCCGACAGAGCCCGACAGGGCCCGACAGGGCCCGACAGGGCCCGACAGAGCCCAGTAGAGCCCGACAGAGCCCGACAGAGCCCGACAGAGCCCGACAGGGCCCGACAGGGCCCGACAGGGCCCAGTAGAGCCCGACAGAGCCCGACAGGGCCCGACAGGGCCCGACAGGGCCCAGTAGAGCCCGACAGAGCCCGACAGAGCCCAGTAGAGCCCAGTAGAGCCCAGTAGAGCCCGACAGAGCCCGACAGAGCCCGACAGAGCCCGACAGAGCCCAGTAGAGCCCGACAGAGCCCGACAGAGCCCGACAGAGCCCGACAGGGCCCAGTAGAGCCCAGTAGAGCCCAGTAGAGCCCGACAGAGCCCGACAGAGCCCGACAGTGCCCGACAGGGCCCGACAGGGCCCGACAGGGCCCAGTAGAGCCCGACAGAGCCCGACAGGGCCCGACAGGGCCCAGTAGAGCCCGACAGAGCCCGACAGAGCCCAGTAGAGCCCGACAGAGCCCGACAGAGCCCGACAGGGCCCGACAGAGCCTGACAGAGCCCGACAGGGCCCGACAGAGCCCGACAGGGCCCGATAGGGCCCAGTAGAGCCCGACAGAGCCTGACAGAGCCCGACAGAGCCCGACAGAGCCCGACAGGGCCCAGTAGAGCCCGAGAGAGCCCGACAGAGCCCAGTAGAGCCCAGTAGAGCCCGACAGAGCCCGACAGAGCCCGACAGAGCCCGACAGAGACCAGTTGAGCCCGAAAGAGCCCGACAGAGCCCGACAGAGCCCGACAGGGCCCAACAGAGCCCGACAGGGCCCGACAGGGCCCAGTAGAGCCCGACAGAGCCCGACAGAGCCCGACAGAGCCCGACAGAGCCCGACAGAGCCCAGTAGAGCCCGACAGAGCCCGACAGAGCCCGACAGGGCCCGACAGGGCCCGACAGGGCCCAGTAGAGCCCGACAGAGCCCGACAGAGCCCGACAGAGCCCGACAGGGCCCGACAGGGCCCGACAGAGCCCGACAGGGCCCGACAGGGCCCGACAGGGCCCGACAGACCCCGACAGAGCCCGACAGAGCCCGACAGGGCCCGACAGGGCCCGACAGGGCCCGACAGGGCCCGACAGGGCCCAGTAGAGCCCGACAGAGCCCGACAGGGCCCAGTAGAGCCCGACAGGGCCCGACAGGGCCCGACAGGGCCCGACAGGGCCCGACAGAGCCCGACAGAGCCCGACAGAGCCCGACAGGGCCCGACAGAGCCCGACAGAGCCCGACAGGGCCCGACAGGGCCCAGTAGAGCCCGACAGAGCCCGACAGAGCCCGACAGAGCCCGACAGGGCCCGACAGGGCCCAACAGGGCCCGACAGGGCCCAGTAGAGCCCGACAGAGCCCGACAGGGCCCAACAGAGCCCGACAGAGCCCGACAGAGCCCGACAGAGCCCGACAGGGCCCGACAGGGCCCGACAGGGCCCAGTAGAGCCCGACAGAGCCCGACAGGGCCCAGTAGAGCCCGACAGGGCCCGACAGGGCCCGACAGGGCCCGACAGGGCCCGACAGAGCCCGACAGAGCCCGACAGGGCCCAGTAGAGCCCGACAGAGCCCGACAGAGCCCGACAGGGCCCGACAGGGCCCAGTATAGCCCGACAGAGCCCGACAGAGCCCGACAGAGCCCGACAGAGCCCGACAGGGCCCGACAGGGCCCAACAGGGCCCGACAGGGCCCAGTAGAGCCCGACAGAGCCCGACAGGGCCCAACAGAGCCCGACAGAGCCCGACAGAGCCCGACAGAGCCCGACAGAGCCCAGTAGATCCCGACAGAGCCCGACAGAGCCCGACAGAGCCCGACAGGGCCCGACAGGGCCCGACAGGGCCCGACAGAGCCCGACAGAGCCCGACAGGGCCCGACAGAGCCCGACAGGGCCCAGTAGAGCCCGACAGAGCCCGACAGAGCCCGACAGAGCCCAGTAGAGCCCGACAGAGCCCGACAGGGCCCGACAGGGGCCGACAGGGCACAGTAGAGCCCGACAGAGCCCGACAGAGCCCAGTAGATCCCAGTAGAGCCCGACAGAGCCCGACAGAGCCCGACAGAGCCCGACAGAGCCCGACAGGGCCCGACAGGGCCCGACAGAGCCCGACAGAGCCCAGTAGAGCCCGACAGAGCCCGACAGAGCCCAGTAGAGCCCAGTAGAGCCCGAAAGGGCCCGACAGAGCCCGACAGGGCCCAGTAGAGCCCGACAGAGCCCGACAGAGCCCGACAGAGCCCGACAGGGCCCGACAGGGCCCGACAGGGCCCAGTTTAGCCCAGTAGAGCCCGACAGAGCCCGACAGAGCCCGACAGGGCCCGACAGGGCCCAGTAGAGCCCGACAGAGCCCGACAGGGCCCGACACAGCCCGACAGAGCCCGACAGGGCCCGACAGAGCCCGACAGAGTCGGACAGAGCCCGACAGGACCCAGCAGAGCCCGACAGAGCCCGACAGAGCCCGACAGAGCCCGACAGGGCCCGACAGAGCCCGACAGTGCCCGACAGAGCCCGACAGAGCCCGACAGGGCCCGACAGGGCCCAGTAGAGCCCGACAGAGCCCGACAGGGCCCGACAGAGCCCGACAGGGCCCGACAGAGCCCGACAGAGCCCGACAGAGCCCGACAGAGCCCGACAGGGCCCAGTAGAGCCCGACAGAGCCCGACAGAGCCCGACAGAACCCGACAGGGCCCGACAGAGCCCGACAGGGCCCGACAGGGCCCGACAGGGCCCGACAGAGCCCGACAGAGCCCAGTAGAGCCCGACAGAGCCCGACAGGGCCCGACAGAGCCCGACAGGGCCCAGTAGAGCCCAGTAGAGCCCGACAGAGCCCAGTAGAGCCCGACAGAGCCCGACAGAGCCCGACAGGGCCCGACAGGGCCCGACAGGGTTCCGACAGAGCCCGACAGAGCCCGACAGGGCCCGACAGGGCCCGACAGGGCCCGACAGAGCACAGTAGAGCCCGACAGAGCCCGACAGACCCCGACAGAGCCCGACAGAGCCCGACAGAGCCCGACAGAGCCCGACAGGGCCCGACAGGGCCCAGTAGAGCCCGACAGAGCCCGACAGGGCCCGACAGGGCCCGACAGGGCCCAGTAGAGCCCGACAGAGCCCGACAGAGCCCAGTAGAGCCCGACAGAGCCCGACAGAGCCCGACAGAGCCCGAAAGGGCCCGACAGGGCCCGACAGAGCCCGACAGGGCCCGACAGAGCCCGACAGGGCCCAGTAGAGCCCGACAGAGCCCGACAGAGCCCGACAGAGCCCGACAGAGCCCGACAGGGCCCGACAGAGCCCAACAGGGCCCGACAGGGCCCGACAGAGCCCGACAGGGCCCAACAGGGCCCGACAGAGACCAGTAGAGCCCGACAGAGCCCGACAGAGCCCGACAGGGCCCGACAGACCCCGACAGAGCCCGACAGAGCCCGACAGGGCCCGACAGGGCCCGACAGAGCCCGACAGGGCCCAGTAGAGCCCGACAGAGCCCGACAGAGCCCGACAGGGCCCGACAGACCCCGACAGAGCCCGACAGAGCCCGACAGGGCCCGACAGAGCCCGACAGGGCCCGACAGGGCCCAGTAGAGCCCGACAGAGCCCGACAGAGCCCGACAGAGCCCGACAGAGCCCGACAGGGCCCGACAGGGCCCGACAGGGCCCAGTAGAGCCCGACAGAGCCCGACAGAGCCCAGTAGAGCCCAGTAGAGCCCGACAGAGCCCGACAGAGCCCGACAGAACCCGACAGAGCCCGACAGAGACCAGTTGAGCCCGACAGAGCCCGACAGAGCCCGACAGAGCCCGACAGGGCCCGACAGGGCCCGACAGGGCCCAGTAGAGCCCGACAGAGCCCGACAGAGCCCGACAGAGCCCAGTAGAGCCCGACAGAGCCCGACAGAGCCCGACAGAGCCCGACAGAGCCCGACAGGGCCCGACAGGGCCCGACAGGGCCCGACACAGCCCGACACAGCCCAGTAGAGCCCGACAGAGCCCGACAGAGCCCGACAGAGCCCAGTAGAGCCCGACAGGGCCCGACAGAGCCCGACAGAGCCCAGTAGAGCCCGACAGGGCCCGACAGAGCCCGACAGGGCCCGACAGGGCCCGACAGAGCCCAGTAGAGCCCAGTAGAGCCCGACAGAGCCCGACAGAGCCCGACAGAGCCCGACATGGCCCGACAGGGCCCGACAGGGCCCAGTAGAGCCCAGTAGAGCCCGACAGAGCCCGACAGAGCCCGACAGAGCCCGACAGAGCCCGACAGGGCCCAGTAGAGCCCGACAGAGCCCGACAGAGCCCGACAGAGCCCGACAGAACCCAGTAGAGCCCTACAGAGCCCGACAGAGCTCGATAGAGCCCGACAGAGCCCAGTAGAGCCTGACAGAGCCCAGTAGAGCCCGACAGAGCCCGACAGAGCCCAGTAGAGCCCGACAGAGCCCGACAGAGCCCGACAGAGCCCGACAGGGCCCGACAGGGCCCGACAGAGCCCGACAGAGCCCGACAGGGCCCAGTAGAGCCCGACAGAGCCCGACAGAGCCCAGTAGAGCCCGACAGGGCCCGACAGGGCCCAGTGGAGCCCGACAGGGCCCGACAGGGCCCGACAGAGCCGGACAGGGCCCGACAGAGCCCGACAGGGCCCAGTAGAGCCCGACAGAGCCCGACAGAGCCCGACAGAGCCCGACAGAGCCCGACAGGGCCCGACAGGGAACAGTAGAGCCCAGTAGAGCCCGACAGAGCCCGATAGAGCCCGACAGAGCCCGACAGAGCCCGACAGACCCCGACAGACCCCGACAGAGCCCGAAAGAGCCCGACAGGGCCCGACAGAGCCCAGTAGAGCCCGACAGAGCCCGACAGAGCCCGACAGGGCCCGACAGGGCCCGACAGAGACCGACAGAGACCGACAGGGCCCGACAGGGCCCGACAGGGAACAGTAGAGCCCAGTAGAGCCCGACAGAGCCCGACATAGCCCGACAGAGCCCGACAGGGCCCGACAGGGCCCAGTAGAGCCCGACAGAGCCCGACAGAGCCCGACAGAGCCCGACAGAGCCCGACAGGGCCCGACAGAGCCCGACAGGGCCCGACAGGGCCCGACAGGGAACAGTAGAGCCCAGTAGAGCCCGACAGAGCCCGACAGAGCCCGACAGGGCCCAGTAGAGCCCGACAGAGCCCGACAGAGCCCGACAGAGCCCGACAGAGCCCGACAGAGCCCGACAGGGCCCGACAGGGAACAGTAGAGCCCAGTAGAGCCCGACAGAGCCCGATAGAGCCCGACAGAGCCCGACAGAGCCCGACAGAGCCCGACAGACCCCGACAGACCCCGACAGACCCCGACAGAGCCCGAAAGAGCCCGACAGGGCCCGACAGAGCCCAGTAGAGCCCGACAGAGCCCGACAGAGCCCGACAGGGCCCGACAGGGCCCGACAGAGACCGACAGAGACCGACAGGGCCCGACAGGGCCCGACAGGGAACAGTAGAGCCCAGTAGAGCCCGACAGAGCCCGACATAGCCCGACAGAGCCCGACAGGGCCCGACAGGGCCCAGTAGAGCCCGACAGAGCCCGACAGAGCCCGACAGAGCCCGACAGAGCCCGACAGAGCCCGACAGGGCCCGACAGAGCCCGACAGGGCCCGACAGGGAACAGTAGAGCCCAGTAGAGCCCGACAGAGCCCGACAGAGCCCGACAGGGCCCAGTAGAGCCCGACAGAGCCCGACAGAGCCCGACAGAGCCCGACAGAGCACAGTAGAGCCCGACAGAGTCCGACAGAGCCCGACAGAGCCCGACAGAGCCCGACAGAGCCCGACAGGCCCCGACAGGGCCCAGTAGAGCCCGACAGAGCCCGACAGAGCCCGACAGAGCCCGACAGAGCCCGACAGAGCCCGACAGGGAACAGTAGAGCCCACTAGAGCCCGACAGAGCCCGACAGAGCCCGACAGGGCCCGACAGGGCTCGACAGGGCCCAGTAGAGTTCGACAGAGCCCAGTAGAGCCCAGTAGAGCCCAGTAGAGCCCAGTACAGCCCGACAGAGCCCGACAGAGCCCGACAGGGCCCAGTAGAGCCCGACAGAGCCCAGTAGAGCCCGACAGAGCCCGACAGAGCCCGACAGAGCCCGACAGGGCCCGACAGGGCCCGACAGGGCCCGACAGGGCCCAGTAGAGCCCAGTAGAGCCCGACAGAGCCCGACAGAGCCCGACAGAGCCCAGTAGAGCCCGACAGAGCCCGACAGAGCCCGACAGAGCCCAGTAGAGCCCAGTAGAGCCCGACAGAGCCCAGTAGAGCCCGACAGAGCCCGACAGAGCCCGACAGGGCCCGACAGGGCCCAGTAGAGCCCAGTAGAGCCCGACAGGGCCCGACAGGGCCCGACAGGGCCCGACAGAGTCCGACAGAGCCCGACAGAGCCCGACAGAGCCAAGTAGAGCCCGACAGAGCCCGACAGGGCCCGACAGGGCCCGACAGGGCCCAGTAAAGCCCAGTAGAGCCCGACAGAGCCCGACAGAGCCCGACAGAGCCCAACAGAGCCCGACAGGTCCCGACAGGGCCCGACAGGGCCCAGTAGAGCCCAGTAGAGCCCGACAGAGCCCAGTAGAGCCCGACAGAGCCCGACAGAGCCCGACAGAGCCCGACAGGGCCCAGCAGAGCCCAGTAGAGCCCGACAGAGCCCAGTAGAGCCCGACAGAGCCCGACAGGGCCCGACAGGGCCCGACAGGGCCCAGTAGAGCCCGACAGAGCCCGACAGAGCCCGACAGAGCCCAGCACAGCCCAGTAGAGCCCGACAGAGCCCGACAGAGTCTGACAGAGCCCGACAGAGCCCGACAGAGCCCAGTAGAGCCCGACAGAGCCCAGTAGAGCCCGAAAGAGCCCGACAGAGCCCAGTAGAGCCCGACAGAGCCCAGTAGAGCCCGACAGAGCCCGACAGAGCCCGACAGAGCCCGACAGAGCCCGACAGAGCCCAATAGAGCCCGACAGAGCCCGACAGAGCCCGACAGAGCCCAGTAGAGCCCGACAGGGCCCGACAGGGCCCAGTAGAGCCCGACAGGGCCCGACAGGGCCCGACAGAGCCCGACAGGGCCCGACAGGGCCCAGTAGAGCCCGACAGGGCCCGACAGGGCCCGACAGGGCCCAGTAGAGCCCGACAGAGCCCGACAGAGCCCGACAGAGCCCGACAGGGCCCGACAGGGCCCAGTAGAGCCCGACAGGGCCCGACAGGGCCCGACAGGGCGCAGTAGAGCCCGACAGAGCCCGACAGAGCCCGACAGAGCCCGACAGAGCCCGACAGGGAACAGTAGAGCCCACTAGAGCCCGACAGAGCCCGACAGAGCCCGACAGGGCCCGACAGGGCTCGACAGGGCCCAGTAGAGCCCGACAGAGCCCGACAGAGCCCGACAGAGCCCGACAGGACCCAGCAGAGCCCAGTAGAGCCCGACAGAGCCCGACAGGGCCCAGTAGAGCCCGACAGAGCCCGACAGAGCCCGACAGGGCCCGACAGGGCCCGACAGGGCCCGACAGGGAACAGTAGAGCCCGACAGAGCCCGACAGAGCCCAGTAGAGCCCAGTAGAGCCCGACAGAGCCCGACAGAGCCCGACAGAGCCCAGTAGAGCCCGACAGAGCCCGACAGAGCCCAGTAGAGCCCAGTAGAGCCCGACAGAGCCCAGTAGAGCCCAGTAGAGCCCGACAGAGCCCAGTAGAGCCCGACAGAGCCCGACAGAGCCCGACAGAGCCCGACAGAGCCCGACAGGGCCCGACAGGGCCCAGTAGAGCCCAGTAGAGCCCGACAGGGCCCGACAGGGCCCGACAGAGCCCGACAGGGCCCGACAGGGCGCAGTAGAGCCCGTCAGAGCCCGACAGGGCCCGACAGAGCCCGACAGGGCCCGACAGAGCCCGACAGAGCCCGACAGAGCCCGACAGAGCCCAGTAGAGCCCGACAGAGCCCGACAGAGCCCGACAGAACCCGACAGGGCCCGACAGAGCCCGACAGGGCCCGACAGGGCCCGACAGGGCCCGACAGAGCCCAGTAGAGCCCGACAGAGCCCGACAGGGCCCGACAGGGCCCGACAGGGCCCGACAGGGCCCAGTAGAGCCCAGTAGAGCCTGACAGAGCCCAGTAGAGCCTGACAGAGCCCGACAGAGCCCGACAGAGCCCGACAGGGCCCGACAGGGCCCGACAGGGCCCGACAGAGCCCGACAGAGCCCGACAGGGCCCGACAGGGCCCGACAGGGCCCGACAGAGCCCAGTAGAGCCCGACAGAGCCCGACAGAGCCCGACAGAGCCCGACAGAGCCCGACAGGGCCCGACAGGGCCCGACAGGGCCCAGTAGAGCCCGACAGAGCCCGACAGGGCCCGACAGGGCCCGACAGGGCCCAGTAGAGCCCGACAGAGCCCGACAGAGCCCAGTAGAGCCCAGTAGAGCCCAGTAGAGCCCGACAGAGCCCGACAGAGCCCGACAGAGCCCAGTAGAGCCCGACAGAGCCCGACAGAGCCCGACAGAGTCCGACAGGGCCCAGTAGAGCCCAGTAGAGCCCAGTAGAGCCCGACAGAGCCCGACAGAGCCCGACAGAGCCCGACAGAGCCCGACAGAGCCCGACAGGGCCCGACAGGGCCCGACAGGGCCCAGTAGAGCCCGACAGAGCCCGACAGGGCCCGACAGGGCCCGACAGGGCCCAGTAGAGCCCGACAGAGCCCGACAGAGCCCAGTAGAGCCCAGTAGAGCCCGACAGAGCCCGACAGAGCCCGACAGGGCCCGACAGAGCCCGACAGAGCCCGACAGGGCCCGACAGAGCCCGACAGGGCCCGATAGGGCCCAGTAGAGCCCGACAGAGCCTGACAGAGCCCGACAGAGCCCGACAGAGCCCGACAGGGCCCAGTAGAGCCCGAGAGAGCCCGACAGAGCCCAGTAGAGCCCAGTAGAGCCCGACAGAGCCCGACAGAGCCCGACAGAGCCCGACAGAGACCAGTTGAGCCCGAAAGAGCCCGACAGAGCCCGACAGAGCCCGACAGGGCCCAACAGAGCCCGACAGGGCCCGACAGGGCCCAGTAGAGCCCGACAGAGCCCGACAGAGCCCGACAGAGCCCGACAGAGCCCAGTAGAGCCCGACAGAGCCCGACAGAGCCCGACAGGGCCCGACAGGGCCCGACAGGGCCCAGTAGAGCCCGACAGAGCCCGACAGAGCCCGACAGGGCCCGACAGAGCCCGACAGGGCCCGACAGGGCCCGACAGGGCCCGACAGAGCCCGACAGAGCCCGACAGGGCCCGACAGGGCCCGACAGGGCCCAGTAGAGCCCGACAGAGCCCGACAGGGCCCAGTAGAGCCCGACAGGGCCCGACAGGGCCCGACAGAGCCCGACAGAGCCCGACAGAGCCCGACAGAGCCCGACAGGGCCCAGTAGAGCCCGACAGAGCCCGACAGAGCCCGACAGAGCCCGACAGGGCCCGACAGGGCCCAGTAGAGCCCGACAGAGCCCGACAGAGCCCGACAGAGCCCGACAGAGCCCGACAGGGCCCAGTAGAGCCCGACAGAGCCCGACAGGGCCCAGTAGAGCCCGACAGAGCCCGACAGAGCCCGACAGAGCCCGACAGGGCCCGACAGGGCCCGACAGGGCCCGACAGAGCCCAGTTTAGCCCAGTAGAGCCCGACAGAGCCCGACAGAGCCCGACAGAGCCCGACAGGGCCCGACAGGGCCCAGTAGAGCCCGACAGAGCCCGACAGGGCCCGACACAGCCCGACAGAGCCCGACAGGGCCCGACAGAGCCCGACAGAGTCGGACAGAGCCCGACAGGACCCAGCAGAGCCCGACAGAGCCCGACAGAGCCCGACAGAGCCCGACAGGGCCCGACAGTGCCCGACAGAGCCCGACAGAGCCCGACAGGGCCCGACAGGGCCCAGTAGAGCCCGACAGAGCCCGACAGGGCCCGACAGAGCCCGACAGAGCCCGACAGAGCCCGACAGAGCCAAGTAGAGCCCGACAGAGCCCGACAGGGCCCGACAGGGCCCGACAGGGCCCAGTAAAGCCCAGTAGAGCCCGACAGAGCCCGACAGAGCCCGACAGAGCCCAACAGAGCCCGACAGGTCCCGACAGGGCCCGACAGGGCCCAGTAGAGCCCAGTAGAGCCCGACAGAGCCCAGTAGAGCCCGACAGAGCCCGACAGAGCCCGACAGAGCCCGACAGGGCCCAGCAGAGCCCAGTAGAGCCCGACAGAGCCCAGTAGAGCCCGACAGAGCCCGACAGGGCCCGACAGGGCCCGACAGGGCCCAGTAGAGCCCGACAGAGCCCGACAGAGCCCGACAGAGCCCAGCACAGCCCAGTAGAGCCCGACAGAGCCCGACAGAGTCTGACAGAGCCCGACAGAGCCCGACAGAGCCCAGTAGAGCCCGACAGAGCCCAGTAGAGCCCGAAAGAGCCCGACAGAGCCCAGTAGAGCCCGACAGAGCCCAGTAGAGCCCGACAGAGCCCGACAGAGCCCGACAGAGCCCGACAGAGCCCGACAGAGCCCAATAGAGCCCGACAGAGCCCGACAGAGCCCGACAGAGCCCAGTAGAGCCCGACAGGGCCCGACAGGGCCCAGTAGAGCCCGACAGGGCCCGACAGGGCCCGACAGAGCCCGACAGGGCCCGACAGGGCCCAGTAGAGCCCGACAGGGCCCGACAGGGCCCGACAGGGCCCAGTAGAGCCCGACAGAGCCCGACAGAGCCCGACAGAGCCCGACAGGGCCCGACAGGGCCCAGTAGAGCCCGACAGGGCCCGACAGGGCCCGACAGGGCGCAGTAGAGCCCGACAGAGCCCGACAGAGCCCGACAGAGCCCGACAGAGCCCGACAGGGAACAGTAGAGCCCACTAGAGCCCGACAGAGCCCGACAGAGCCCGACAGGGCCCGACAGGGCTCGACAGGGCCCAGTAGAGCCCGACAGAGCCCGACAGAGCCCGACAGAGCCCGACAGGACCCAGCAGAGCCCAGTAGAGCCCGACAGAGCCCGACAGGGCCCAGTAGAGCCCGACAGAGCCCGACAGAGCCCGACAGGGCCCGACAGGGCCCGACAGGGCCCGACAGGGAACAGTAGAGCCCGACAGAGCCCGACAGAGCCCAGTAGAGCCCAGTAGAGCCCGACAGAGCCCGACAGAGCCCGACAGAGCCCAGTAGAGCCCGACAGAGCCCGACAGAGCCCAGTAGAGCCCAGTAGAGCCCGACAGAGCCCAGTAGAGCCCAGTAGAGCCCGACAGAGCCCAGTAGAGCCCGACAGAGCCCGACAGAGCCCGACAGAGCCCGACAGAGCCCGACAGGGCCCGACAGGGCCCAGTAGAGCCCAGTAGAGCCCGACAGGGCCCGACAGGGCCCGACAGAGCCCGACAGGGCCCGACAGGGCCCAGTAGAGCCCGTCAGAGCCCGACAGGGCCCGACAGAGCCCGACAGGGCCCGACAGAGCCCGACAGAGCCCGACAGAGCCCGACAGAGCCCAGTAGAGCCCGACAGAGCCCGACAGAGCCCGACAGAACCCGACAGGGCCCGACAGAGCCCGACAGGGCCCGACAGGGCCCGACAGGGCCCGACAGAGCCCAGTAGAGCCCGACAGAGCCCGACAGGGCCCGACAGGGCCCGACAGGGCCCGACAGGGCCCAGTAGAGCCCAGTAGAGCCTGACAGAGCCCAGTAGAGCCTGACAGAGCCCGACAGAGCCCGACAGAGCCCGACAGGGCCCGACAGGGCCCGACAGGGCCCGACAGAGCCCGACAGAGCCCGACAGGGCCCGACAGGGCCCGACAGGGCCCGACAGAGCCCAGTAGAGCCCGACAGAGCCCGACAGAGCCCGACAGAGCCCGACAGAGCCCGACAGGGCCCGACAGGGCCCGACAGGGCCCAGTAGAGCCCGACAGAGCCCGACAGGGCCCGACAGGGCCCGACAGGGCCCAGTAGAGCCCGACAGAGCCCGACAGAGCCCAGTAGAGCCCAGTAGAGCCCAGTAGAGCCCGACAGAGCCCGACAGAGCCCGACAGAGCCCAGTAGAGCCCGACAGAGCCCGACAGAGCCCGACAGAGTCCGACAGGGCCCAGTAGAGCCCAGTAGAGCCCAGTAGAGCCCGACAGAGCCCGACAGAGCCCGACAGAGCCCGACAGAGCCCGACAGAGCCCGACAGGGCCCGACAGGGCCCGACAGGGCCCAGTAGAGCCCGACAGAGCCCGACAGGGCCCGACAGGGCCCGACAGGGCCCAGTAGAGCCCGACAGAGCCCGACAGAGCCCAGTAGAGCCCAGTAGAGCCCGACAGAGCCCGACAGAGCCCGACAGGGCCCGACAGAGCCCGACAGAGCCCGACAGGGCCCGACAGAGCCCGACAGGGCCCGATAGGGCCCAGTAGAGCCCGACAGAGCCTGACAGAGCCCGACAGAGCCCGACAGAGCCCGACAGGGCCCAGTAGAGCCCGAGAGAGCCCGACAGAGCCCAGTAGAGCCCAGTAGAGCCCGACAGAGCCCGACAGAGCCCGACAGAGCCCGACAGAGACCAGTTGAGCCCGAAAGAGCCCGACAGAGCCCGACAGAGCCCGACAGGGCCCAACAGAGCCCGACAGGGCCCGACAGGGCCCAGTAGAGCCCGACAGAGCCCGACAGAGCCCGACAGAGCCCGACAGAGCCCAGTAGAGCCCGACAGAGCCCGACAGAGCCCGACAGGGCCCGACAGGGCCCGACAGGGCCCAGTAGAGCCCGACAGAGCCCGACAGAGCCCGACAGGGCCCGACAGAGCCCGACAGGGCCCGACAGGGCCCGACAGGGCCCGACAGAGCCCGACAGAGCCCGACAGGGCCCGACAGGGCCCGACAGGGCCCAGTAGAGCCCGACAGAGCCCGACAGGGCCCAGTAGAGCCCGACAGGGCCCGACAGGGCCCGACAGAGCCCGACAGAGCCCGACAGAGCCCGACAGAGCCCGACAGGGCCCAGTAGAGCCCGACAGAGCCCGACAGAGCCCGACAGAGCCCGACAGGGCCCGACAGGGCCCAGTAGAGCCCGACAGAGCCCGACAGAGCCCGACAGAGCCCGACAGAGCCCGACAGGGCCCAGTAGAGCCCGACAGAGCCCGACAGGGCCCAGTAGAGCCCGACAGAGCCCGACAGAGCCCGACAGAGCCCGACAGGGCCCGACAGGGCCCGACAGGGCCCGACAGAGCCCAGTTTAGCCCAGTAGAGCCCGACAGAGCCCGACAGAGCCCGACAGAGCCCGACAGGGCCCGACAGGGCCCAGTAGAGCCCGACAGAGCCCGACAGGGCCCGACACAGCCCGACAGAGCCCGACAGGGCCCGACAGAGCCCGACAGAGTCGGACAGAGCCCGACAGGACCCAGCAGAGCCCGACAGAGCCCGACAGAGCCCGACAGAGCCCGACAGGGCCCGACAGTGCCCGACAGAGCCCGACAGAGCCCGACAGGGCCCGACAGGGCCCAGTAGAGCCCGACAGAGCCCGACAGGGCCCGACAGAGCCCGACAGGGCCCGACAGAGCCCGACAGAGCCCGACAGAGCCCGACAGGGCCCAGTAGAGCCCGACAGAGCCCGACAGAGCCCGACAGAACCCGACAGGGCCCGACAGAGCCCGACAGGGCCCGACAGGGCCCGACAGGGCCCGACAGAGCCCGACAGAGCCCAGTAGAGCCCGACAGAGCCCGACAGGGCCCGACAGAGCCCGACAGGGCCCAGTAGAGCCCAGTAGAGCCCGACAGAGCCCAGTAGAGCCCGACAGAGCCCGACAGAGCCCGACAGGGCCCGACAGGGCCCGACAGGGTTCCGACTGAGCCCGACAGAGCCCGACAGGGCCCGACAGGGCCCGACAGAGCCCGACAGAGCACAGTAGAGCCCGACAGAGCCCGACAGACCCCGACAGTGCCCGACAGAGCCCGACAGAGCCCGACAGAGCCCGACAGGGCCCGACAGGGCCCAGTAGAGCCCGACAGAGCCCGACAGGGCCCGACAGGGCCCGACAGGGCCCAGTAGAGCCCGACAGAGCCCAGAAGAGCCCGACAGAGCCCGACAGAGCCCGACAGAGCCCGAAAGGGCCCGACAGGGCCCGACAGAGCCCGACAGGGCCCGACAGAGCCCGACAGGGCCCGATAGGGCCCAGTAGAGCCCGACAGAGCCCGACAGAGCCCGACAGAGCCCGACAGAGCCCGACAGGGCCCGACAGAGCCCAACAGGGCCCGACAGGGCCCGACAGGGCCCGACAGAGCCCGACAGGGCCCGACAGGGCCCGACAGAGACCAGTAGAGCCCGACAGAGCCCGACAGAGCCCGACAGGGCCCGACAGACCCCGACAGAGCCCGACAGAGCCCGACAGGGCCCGACAGGGCCCGACAGGGCCCAGTAGAGCCCGACAGAGCCCGACAGAGCCCGACAGAGCCCGACAGGGCCCGACAGGGCCCGACAGGGCCCAGTAGAGCCCGACAGAGCCCGACAGAGCCCAGTAGAGCCCAGTAGAGCCCGACAGAGCCCGACAGAGCCCGACAGAGCCCGACAGAGCCCGACAGAGACCAGTTGAGCCCGACAGAGCCCGACAGAGCCCGACAGAGCCCGACAGGGCCCGACAGGGCCCAGTAGAGCCCGACAGGGCACGACAGAGCTCGACAGGGCCCGACAGGGCCCAGTAGAGCCCGACAGAGCCCGACAGAGCCCGACAGAGCCCGACAGAGCCCGACAGGGCCCAGTAGAGCCCGACAGAGCCCGACAGAGCCCAGTAGAGCCCAGTAGAGCCCGACAGAGCCCGACAGAGCCCGACAGAACCCGACAGAGCCCGACAGAGACCAGTTGAGCCCGACAGAGCCCGACAGAGCCCGACAGAGCCCGACAGAGCCCGACAGGGCCCGACAGGGCCCAGTAGAGCCCGACAGAGCCCGACAGAGCCCGACAGAGCCCGACAGAGCCAAGTAGAGCCCGACAGAGCCCGACAGAGCCCGACAGAGCCCGACAGAGCCCGACAGGGCCCGACAGAGCCCGACAGGGCCCGACAGGGCCCGACAGGGCCCGACAGGGCCCGACACAGCCCAGTAGAGCCCGACAGAGCCCGACAGAGCCCGACAGAGCCCGACAGGGCCCGACAGGGCCCGACAGGGCCCGACAGGGCCCGACAGAGCCCGACAGAGTCCAGTAGAGCCCGACAGGGCCCAGTAGAGCCCGACAGGGCCCGACAGGGCCCGACAGGGCCCGACAGAGCCCGACAGAGCCCGACAGGGCCCAACAGAGCCGGACAGGGCCCGACAGAGCCGGACAGGGCCCAGTAGAGCCCGACAGAGCCTGACAGAGCCCGACAGAGCCCGACAGGGCCCGACAGGGCCCGACAGGGCCCAGTAGAGCCCGACAGAGCCCGACAGGGCCCGACAGGGCCCGACAGGGCCCGACAGAGACCGACAGAGCCCGACAGGGCCCGACAGGGCCCGACAGGGAACAGTACAGCCCAGTAGAGACCGACAGAGCCCGACAGAGCCCGACAGAGCCCGACAGGACCCGACAGGGCCCAGTAGAGCCCGACAGAGCCCGACAGAGCCCGACAGAGCCCGACAGGGCCCAACAGGGCCCAACAGGGAACAGTAGAGCCCAGTAGAGCCCGACAGAGCCCGACAGAGCCCGACAGGGCCCAGTAGAGCCCGACAGAGCCCGACAGAGCCCGACAGAGCCCGACAGGGCCCAGTAGAGCCCGACAGGGCCCGACAGGGCCCAGTAGAGCCCGACAGAGCCCGACAGGGCCCAGTAGAGCCCGACAGGGCCCGACAGGGCCCGACAGGGCCCAGTAGAGCCCGACAGAGCCCGACAGGGCCCAGTAGAGCCCGACAGGGCCCGACAGGGCCCAGTAGAGCCCGACAGGGCCCGACAGGGCCCGACAGAGCCCGACAGGGCCCGACAGGGCCCAGTAGAGCCCGACAGGGCCCGACAGGGCCCAGTAGAGCCCGACAGGGCCCGACAGGGCCCGACAGGGCCCAGTAGAGCCCGACAGAGCCCGACAGAGCCCGACAGAGCCCGACAGGGCCCGACAGGGCCCAGTAGAGCCCGACAGGGCCCGACAGGGCCCGACAGGGCGCAGTAGAGCCCGACAGAGCCCGACAGAGCCCGACAGAGCCCGACAGAGCCCGACAGGGAACAGTAGAGCCCACTAGAGCCCGACAGAGCCCGACAGAGCCCGACAGGGCCCGACAGGGCTCGACAGGGCCCAGTAGAGCCCGACAGAGCCCGACAGAGCCCGACAGAGCCCGACAGGACCCAGCAGAGCCCAGTAGAGCCCGACAGAGCCCGACAGGGCCCAGTAGAGCCCGACAGAGCCCGACAGAGCCCGACAGGGCCCGACAGGGCCCGACAGGGAACAGTAGAGCCCGACAGAGCCCGACAGAGCCCGACAGAGCCCAGTAGAGCCCAGTAGAGCCCGACAGAGCCCGACAGAGCCCGACAGAGCCCGACAGAGCCCAGTAGAGCCCGACAGAGCCCGACAGAGCCCAGTAGAGCCCAGTAGAGCCCGACAGAGCCCAGTAGAGCCCAGTAGAGCCCGACAGAGCCCAGTAGAGCCCGACAGAGCCCGACAGAGCCCGACAGAGCCCGACAGGGCCCGACAGGGCCCAGTAGAGCCCAGTAGAGCCCGACAGGGCCCGACAGGGCCCGACAGAGCCCGACAGGGCCCGACAGGGCCCAGTAGAGCCCGTCAGAGCCCGACAGGGCCCGACAGAGCCCGACAGGGCCCGACAGAGCCCGACAGAGCCCGACAGAGCCCGACAGAGCCCAGTAGAGCCCGACAGAGCCCGACAGAGCCCGACAGAACCCGACAGGGCCCGACAGAGCCCGACAGGGCCCGACAGGGCCCGACAGGGCCCGACAGAGCCCAGTAGAGCCCGACAGAGCCCGACAGGGCCCGACAGGGCCCGACAGGGCCCGACAGGGCCCAGTAGAGCCCAGTAGAGCCTGACAGAGCCCAGTAGAGCCTGACAGAGCCCGACAGAGCCCGACAGAGCCCGACAGGGCCCGACAGGGCCCGACAGAGCCCGACAGGGCCCGACAGGGCCCGACAGGGCCCGACAGAGCCCAGTAGAGCCCGACAGAGCCCGACAGAGCCCGACAGAGCCCGACAGGGCCCGACAGGGCCCGACAGGGCCCAGTAGAGCCCGACAGAGCCCGACAGGGCCCGACAGGGCCCGACAGGGCCCAGTAGAGCCCGACAGAGCCCGACAGAGCCCAGTAGAGCCCAGTAGAGCCCAGTAGAGCCCGACAGAGCCCGACAGAGCCCGACAGAGCCCAGTAGAGCCCGACAGAGCCCGACAGAGCCCGACAGAGTCCGACAGGGCCCAGTAGAGCCCAGTAGAGCCCAGTAGAGCCCGACAGAGCCCGACAGAGCCCGACAGAGCCCGACAGAGCCCGACAGGGCCCGACAGGGCCCGACAGGGCCCAGTAGAGCCCGACAGAGCCCGACAGGGCCCGACAGGGCCCGACAGGGCCCAGTAGAGCCCGACAGAGCCCGACAGAGCCCAGTAGAGCCCAGTAGAGACCGACAGAGCCCGACAGAGCCCGACAGGGCCCGACAGAGCCCGACAGAGCCCGACAGGGCCCGACAGAGCCCGACAGGGCCCGATAGGGCCCAGTAGAGCCCGACAGAGCCTGACAGAGCCCGACAGAGCCCGACAGAGCCCGACAGGGCCCAGTAGAGCCCGAGAGAGCCCGACAGAGCCCAGTAGAGCCCAGTAGAGCCCGACAGAGCCCGACAGAGCCCGACAGAGCCCGACAGAGACCAGTTGAGCCCGAAAGAGCCCGACAGAGCCCGACAGAGCCCGACAGGGCCCAACAGAGCCCGACAGGGCCCGACAGGGCCCAGTAGAGCCCGACAGAGCCCGACAGAGCCCGACAGAGCCCGACAGAGCCCGACAGAGCCCAGTAGAGCCCGACAGAGCCCGACAGAGCCCGACAGGGCCCGACAGGGCCCGACAGGGCCCAGTAGAGCCCGACAGAGCCCGACAGAGCCCGACAGGGCCCGACAGAGCCCGACAGGGCCCGACAGGGCCCGACAGGGCCCGACAGAGCCCGACAGAGCCCGACAGAGCCCGACAGGGCCCGACAGGGCCCAGTAGAGCCCGACAGAGCCCGACAGGGCCCAGTAGAGCCCGACAGGGCCCGACAGGGCCCGACAGAGCCCGACAGAGCCCGACAGAGCCCGACAGAGCCCGACAGGGCCCAGTAGAGCCCGACAGAGCCCGACAGAGCCCGACAGAGCCCGACAGGGCCCGACAGGGCCCAGTAGAGCCCGACAGAGCCCGACAGAGCCCGACAGAGCCCGACAGGGCCCGACAGGGCCCGACAGGGCCCGACAGGGCCCAGTAGAGCCCGACAGAGCCCGACAGGGCCCAGTAGAGCCCGACAGAGCCCGACAGAGCCCGACAGAGCCCGACAGGGCCCGACAGGGCCCGACAGGGCCCGACAGGGCCCGACAGAGCCCAGTTTAGCCCAGTAGAGCATGACAGAGCCCGACAGAGCCCGACAGAGCCCGACAGGGCCCGACAGGGCCCAGTAGAGCCCGACAGAGCCCGACAGGGCCCGACACAGCCCGACAGAGCCCGACAGGGCCCGACAGAGCCCGACAGAGTCGGACAGAGCCCGACAGGACCCAGCAGAGCCCGACAGAGCCCGACAGAGCCCGACAGAGCCCGACAGGGCCCGACAGAGCCCGACAGTGCCCGACAGAGCCCGACAGAGCCCGACAGGGCCCGACAGGGCCCAGTAGAGCCCGACAGAGCCCGACAGGGCCCGACAGAGCCCGACAGGGCCCGACAGAGCCCGACAGAGCCCGACAGAGCCCGACAGGGCCCAGTAGAGCCCGACAGAGCCCGACAGAGCCCGACAGAACCCGACAGGGCCCGACAGAGCCCGACAGGGCCCGACAGGGCCCGACAGGGCCCGACAGAGCCCAGTAGAGCCCGACAGAGCCCGACAGGGCCCGACAGAGCCCGACAGGGCCCTGTAGAGCCCAGTAGAGCCCGACAGAGCCCAGTAGAGCCCGACAGAGCCCGACAGAGCCCGACAGGGCCCGACAGGGCCCGACAGGGTTCCGACTGAGCCCGACAGAGCCCGACAGGGCCCGACAGGGCCCGACAGAGCCCGACAGAGCACAGTAGAGCCCGACAGAGCCCGACAGACCCCGACAGTGCCCGACAGAGCCCGACAGAGCCCGACAGAGCCCGACAGGGCCCGACAGGGCCCAGTAGAGCCCGACAGAGCCCGACAGGGCCCGACAGGGCCCGACAGGGCCCAGTAGAGCCCGACAGAGCCCAGTAGAGCCCGACAGAGCCCGACAGAGCCCGACAGAGCCCGAAAGGGCCCGACAGGGCCCGACAGGGCCCGACAGGGCCCGACAGAGCCCGACAGGGCCCGATAGGGCCCAGTAGAGCCCGACAGAGCCCGACAGAGCCCGACAGAGCCCGACAGAGCCCGACAGAGCCCGACAGAGCCCGACAGGGCCCGACAGAGCCCAACAGGGCCCGACAGGGCCCGACAGGTCCCGACAGAGCCCGACAGGGCCCGACAGGGCCCGACAGAGACCAGTAGAGCCCGACAGAGCCCGACAGAGCCCGACAGGGCCCGACAGACCCCGACAGAGCCCGACAGAGCCCGACAGGGCCCGACAGGGCCCGACAGGGCCCAGTAGAGCCCGACAGAGCCCGACAGAGCCCGACAGAGCCCGACAGAGCCCGACAGGGCCCGACAGGGCCCGACAGGGCCCAGTAGAGCCCGACAGAGCCCGACAGAGCCCAGTAGAGCCCAGTAGAGCCCGACAGAGCCCGACAGAGCCCGACAGAGCCCGACAGAGCCCGACAGAGACCAGTTGAGCCCGACAGAGCCCGACAGAGCCCGACAGAGCCCGACAGAGCCCGACAGGGCCCGACAGGGCCCAGTAGAGCCCGACAGGGCACGACAGAGCTCGACAGGGCCCGACAGGGCCCAGTAGAGCCCGACAGAGCCCGACAGAGCCCGACAGAGCCCGACAGAGCCCGACAGGGCCCAGTAGAGCCCGACAGAGCCCGACAGAGCCCAGTAGAGCCCAGTAGAGCCCGACAGAGCCCGACAGAGCCCGACAGAACCCGACAGAGCCCGACAGAGACCAGTTGAGCCCGACAGAGCCCGACAGAGCCCGACAGAGCCCGACAGAGCCCGACAGGGCCCGACAGGGCCCAGTAGAGCCCGACAGAGCCCGACAGAGCCCGACAGAGCCCGACAGAGCCAAGTAGAGCCCGACAGAGCCCGACAGAGCCCGACAGGGCCCGACAGAGCCCGACAGGGCCCGACAGGGCCCGACAGGGCCCGACAGGGCCCGACACAGCCCAGTAGAGCCCGACAGAGCCCGACAGAGCCCGACAGGGCCCGACAGGGCCCGACAGGGCCCGACAGGGCCCGACAGAGCCCGACAGAGCCCGACAGAGTCCAGTAGAGCCCGACAGGGCCCAGTAGAGCCCGACAGGGCCCGACAGGGCCCGACAGGGCCCGACAGAGCCCGACAGAGCCCGACAGGGCCCAACAGAGCCGGACAGGGCCCGACAGAGCCGGACAGGGCCCAGTAGAGCCCGACAGAGCCTGACAGAGCCCGACAGAGCCCGACAGGGCCCGACAGGGCCCGACAGGGCCCAGTAGAGCCCGACAGAGCCCGACAGGGCCCGACAGGGCCCGACAGGGCCCGACAGAGACCGACAGAGCCCGACAGGGCCCGACAGGGCCCGACAGGGCCCGACAGGGAACAGTACAGCCCAGTAGAGACCGACAGAGCCCGACAGAGCCCGACAGAGCCCGACAGGACCCGACAGGGCCCAGTAGAGCCCGACAGAGCCCGACAGAGCCCGACAGAGCCCGACAGGGCCCAACAGGGCCCAACAGGGAACAGTAGAGCCCAGTAGAGCCCGACAGAGCCCGACAGAGCCCGACAGGGCCCAGTAGAGCCCGACAGAGCCCGACAGAGCCCGACAGAGCCCGACAGAGCCCGACAGGGCCCAGTAGAGCCCGACAGGGCCCGACAGGGCCCAGTAGAGCCCGACAGAGCCCGACAGGGCCCAGTAGAGCCCGACAGGGCCCGACAGGGCCCGACAGGGCCCAGTAGAGCCCGACAGAGCCCGACAGGGCCCAGTAGAGCCCGACAGGGCCCGACAGGGCCCGACAGGGCCCGACAGAGCCCGACAGAGCCCGACAGAGCCCGACAGAGCCCGACAGGGCCCAGTAGAGCCCGACAGAGCCCGACAGAGCCCGACAGGGCCCGACAGGGCCCAGTAGAGCCCGACAGAGCCCGACAGAGCCCGACAGAGCCCGACAGAGCCCGACAGAGCCCGACAGAGCCCGACAGGGCCCAACAGGGCCCGACAGGGCCCAGTAGAGCCCGACAGAGCCCGACAGGGCCCAACAGAGCCCGACAGAGCCCGACAGAGCCCGACAGAGCCCAGTAGATCCCGACAGAGCCCGACAGAGCCCGACAGAGCCCGACAGGGCCCGACAGGGCCCGACAGGGCCCGACAGGGCCCGACAGAGCCCGACAGGGCCCAGTAGAGCCCGACAGAGCCCGACAGAGCCCGACAGAGCCCAGTAGAGCCCGACAGAGCCCGACAGGGCCCGACAGGGGCCGACAGGGGCCGACAGGGCACAGTAGAGCCCGACAGAGCCCGACAGAGCCCAGTAGATCCCAGTAGAGCCCGACAGAGCCCGACAGAGCCCGACAGAGCCCGACAGAGCCCGACAGGGCCCGACAGAGCCCGACAGGGCCCAGTAGAGCCCGACAGAGCCCGACAGAGCCCAGTAGAGCCCAGTAGAGCCCGAAAGGGCCCGACAGAGCCCGACAGGGCCCAGTAGAGCCCGACAGAGCCCGACAGAGCCCGACAGAGCCCGACAGGGCCCGACAGGGCCCGACAGGGCCCAGTTTAGCCCAGTAGAGCCCGACAGAGCCCGACAGAGCCCGACAGGGCCCGACAGGGCCCAGTAGAGCCCGACAGAGCCCGACAGGGCCCGACACAGCCCGACAGAGCCCGACAGGGCCCGACAGAGCCCGACAGAGTCGGACAGAGCCCGACAGGACCCAGCAGAGCCCGACAGAGCCCGACAGAGCCCGACAGAGCCCGACAGGGCCCGACAGAGCCCGACAGTGCCCGACAGAGCCCGACAGAGCCCGACAGGGCCCGACAGGGCCCAGTAGAGCCCGACAGAGCCCGACAGGGCCCGACAGAGCCCGACAGGGCCCGACAGAGCCCGACAGAGCCCGACAGGGCCCAGTAGAGCCCGACAGAGCCCGACAGAGCCCGACAGAACCCGACAGAACCCGACAGAGCCCGACAGGGCCCGACAGGGCCCGACAGGGCCCGACAGAGCCCGACAGAGCCCAGTAGAGCCCGACAGAGCCCGACAGGGCCCGACAGAGCCCGACAGGGCCCAGTAGAGCCCAGTAGAGCCCGACAGAGCCCAGTAGAGCCCGACAGAGCCCGACAGAGCCCGACAGGGCCCGACAGGGCCCGACAGGGTTCTGACAGAGCCCGACAGAGCCCGACAGGGCCCGACAGGGCCCGACAGAGCCCGACAGAGCACAGTAGAGCCCGACAGAGCCCGACAGAGCCCGACAGAGCCCGACAGAGCCCGACAGAGCCCGACAGAGCCCGACAGAGCCCGACAGGGCCCAGTAGAGCCCGACAGAGCCCGACAGGGCCCGACAGGGCCCAGTAGAGCCCGACAGAGCCCGACAGAGCCCAGTAGAGCCCGACAGAGCCCGACAGAGCCCGACAGAGCCCGAAAGGGCCCGACAGGGCCCGACAGAGCCCGACAGAGCCCGACAGAGCCCGACAGGGCCCGATAGGGCCCAGTAGAGCCCGACAGAGCCCGACAGAGCCCGACAGAGCCCGACAGAGCCCGACAGGGCCCGACAGAGCCCAACAGGGCCCGACAAGGCCCGACAGAGCCCGACAGGGCCCGACAGGGTGCGACAGAGACCAGTAGAGCCCGACAGAGCCCGACAGAGCCCGACAGGGCCCGACAGACCCCGACAGAGCCCGACAGAGCCCGACAGAGCCCGACAGGGCCCAGTAGAGCCCGACAGAGCCCGACAGAGCCCGACAGGGCCCGACAGACCCCGACAGAGCCCGACAGAGCCCGACAGAGCCCGACAGAGCCCGACAGGGCCCGACAGGGCCCAGTAGAGCCCGACAGAGCCCGACAGAGCCCGACAGAGCCCGACAGAGCCCGACAGGGCCCGACAGGGCCCGACAGGGCCCAGTAGAGCCCGACAGAGCCCGACAGAGCCCAGTAGAGCCCAGTAGAGCCCGACAGAGCCCGACAGAGCCCGACAGAACCCGACAGAGCCCGACAGAGACCAGTTGAGCCCGACAGAGCCCGACAGAGCCCGACAGAGCCCGACAGGGCCCGACAGGGCCCAGTAGAGCCCGACAGGGCACGTCAGAGCTCGACAGGGCCCGACAGGGCCCAGTAGAGCCCGACAGAGCCCGACAGAGCCCGACAGAGCCCGACAGGGCCCGACAGGGCCCAGTAGAGCCCGACAGAGCCCGACAGAGCCCAGTAGAGCCCAGTAGAGCCCGACAGAGCCCGACAGAGCCCGACAGAACCCGACAGAGCCCGACAGAGACCAGTTGAGCCCGACAGAGCCCGACAGAGCCCGACAGAGCCCGACAGAGCCCGACAGGGCCCGACAGGGCCCGACAGGGCCCAGTAGAGCCCGACAGAGCCCGACAGAGCCCGACAGAGCCCGACAGAGCCCAGTAGAGCCCGACAGAGCCCGACAGAGCCCGACAGAGCCCGACAGGGCCCGACAGAGCCCGACAGGGCCCGACAGGGCCCGACAGGGCCCGACACAGCCCAGTAGAGCCCGACAGAGCCCGACAGGGCCCGACAGGGCCCGACAGGGCCCGACAGGGCCCGACAGAGCCCGACAGAGCCCGACAGAGCCCGACAGAGTCCAGTAGAGCCCGACAGGGCCCAGTAGAGCCCGACAGGGCCCGACAGGGCCCGACAGGGCCCGACAGGGCCCAGAAGAGCCCGACAGAGCCCGACAGAGCCCGACAGGGCCCAACAGAGCCGGACAGGGCCCGACAGAGCCGGACAGGGCCCAGTAGAGCCCGACAGAGCCTGACAGAGCCCGACAGAGCCCGACAGGGCCCGACAGGGCCCGACAGGGCCCAGTAGAGCCCGACAGAGCCCAACAGGGCCCGACAGGGCCCGACAGGGCCCGACAGGGAACAGTACAGCCCAGTAGAGACCGACAGAGCCCGACAGAGCCGGACAGAGCCCGACAGGGCCCGACAGGGCCCAGTAGAGCCCGACAGAGCCCGACAGAGCCCGACAGAGCCCGACAGAGCCCGACAGAGCCCGACAGGGCCCAACAGGGAACAGTAGAGCCCAGTAGAGCCCGACAGAGCCCGACAGAGCCCGACAGGGCCCAGTAGAGCCCGACAGAGCCCGACAGAGCCCGACAGAGCCCGACAGAGCCCGACAGGGCCCAGTAGAGCCCGACAGGGCCCGACAGGGCCCAGTAGAGCCCGACAGGGCCCGACAGGGCCCAGTAGAGCCCGACAGAGCCCGACAGAGCCCAACAGAGCCCGACAGAGCCCGACAGGGAACAGTAGAGCCCACTAGAGCCCGACAGAGCCCGACAGAGCCCGACAGGGCCCGACAGGGCCCGACAGGGCCCGACAGGGCTCGACAGGGCCCAGTAGAGCCCGACAGAGCCCGACAGAGCCCAGTAGAGCCCAGTAGAGCCCAGTAGAGCCCGACAGAGCCCGACAGGGCCCAGTAGAGCCCAGTAGAGCCCGACAGAGCCCGACAGGGCTCGACAGAGCCCGACAGGGCCCGACAGGGCCCGACAGGGAACAGTAGAGCCCGACAGAGCCCGACAGAGCCCAGTAGAGCCCAGTAGAGCCCGACAGAGCCCGACAGAGCCCGACAGAGCCCGACAGAGCCCGACAGAGCCCGACAGAGCCCGACAGAGCCCAGTAGAGCCCGACAGAGCCAGACAGAGCCCGACAGAGTCCGACAGAGCCCAGTAGAGCCCGACAGAGTCCGACAGAGCCCAGTAGAGCCCAACAGAGCCCAGTAGAGCCCGACAGAGCCCGACAGAGCCCGACAGAGCCCGACAGAGCCCGACAGAGCCCGACAGAACCCAGTAGAGCCCTACAGAGCCCGACAGAGCTCGATAGAGCCCGACAGAGCCCAGTAGAGCCTGACAGAGCCCAGTAGAGCCCGACAGAGCCCGACAGAGCCCAGTAGAGCCCGACAGAGCCCGACAGAGCCCGACAGAGCCCGACAGGGCCCGACAGGGCCCGACAGAGCCCGACAGAGCCCGACAGGGCCCAGTAGAGCCCGACAGAGCCCGACAGAGCCCAGTAGAGCCCGACAGGGCCCGACAGGGCCCAGTAGAGCCCAACAGAGCCCGACAGGGCCCGACAGAGCCGGACAGGGCCCGACAGAGCCCGACAGGGCCCAGTAGAGCCCGACAGAGCCCGACAGAGCCCGACAGAGCCCGACAGAGCCCGACAGAGCCCGACAGGGCCCGACAGGGAACAGTAGAGCCCAGTAGAGCCCGACAGAGCCCGATAGAGCCCGACAGAGCCCGACAGAGCCCGACAGAGCCCGACAGACCCCGACAGAGCCCGAAAGAGCCCGACAGGGCCCGAAAGAGCCCAGTAGAGCCCGACAGAGCCCGACAGAGCCCGACAGGGCCCGACAGGGCCCGACAGGGAACAGTAGAGCCCAGTAGAGCCCGACAGAGCCCGACATAGCCCGACAGAGCCCGACAGGGCCCGACAGGGCCCAGTAGAGCCCGACAGAGCCCGACAGAGCCCGACAGAGCCCGACAGAGCCCGACAGGGCCCGACAGGGCCCGACAGGGCCCGACAGGGCCCGACAGGGAACAGTAGAGCCCAGTAGAGCCCGACAGAGCCCGACAGAGCCCGACAGGGCCCAGTAGAGCCCGACAGAGCCCGACAGAGCCCGACAGAGCCCGACAGAGCCCGACAGAGCCCGACAGAGCACAGTAGAGCCCGACAGAGCCCGACAGAGCCCGACAGAGCCCGACAGAGCCCGACAGAGCCCGACAGGCCCCGACAGGGCCCAGTAGAGCCCGACAGAGCCCGACAGAGCCCGACAGAGCCCGACAGAGCCCGACAGAGCCCGACAGAGCCCGACAGGGAACAGTAGAGCCCACTAGAGCCCGACAGAGCCCGACAGAGCCCGACAGGGCCCGACAGGGCTCGACAGGGCCCAGTAGAGTTCGACAGAGCCCAGTAGAGCCCAGTAGAGCCCAGTAGAGCCCAGTACAGCCCGACAGAGCCCGACAGAGCCCGACAGGGCCCAGTAGAGCCCGACAGAGCCCAGTAGAGCCCGACAGAGCCCGACAGAGCCCGACAGAGCCCGACAGGGCCCGACAGGGCCCAGTAGAGCCCAGTAGAGCCCGACAGAGCCCGACAGAGCCCGACAGAGCCCAGTAGAGCCCGACAGAGCCCGACAGAGCCCGACAGAGCCCAGTAGAGCCCAGTAGAGCCCGACAGAGCCCAGTAGAGCCCGACAGAGCCCGACAGAGCCCGACAGGGCCCGACAGGGCCCAGTAGAGCCCAGTAGAGCCCGACAGGGCCCGACAGGGCCCGACAGGGCCCGACAGAGTCCGACAGAGCCCGACAGAGCCCGACAGAGCCAAGTAGAGCCCGACAGAGCCCGACAGGGCCCGACAGGGCCCGACAGGGCCCAGTAAAGCCCAGTAGATCCCGACAGAGCCCGACAGAGCCCGACAGAGCCCGACAGAGCCCAACAGAGCCCGACAGGTCCCGACAGGGCCCGACAGGGCCCAGTAGAGCCCAGTAGAGCCCGACAGAGCCCAGTAGAGCCCGACAGAGCCCGACAGAGCCCGACAGAGCCCGACAGGGCCCAGTAGAGCCCAGTAGAGCCCGACAGAGCCCAGTAGAGCCCGACAGGGCCCGACAGGGCCCGACAGGGCCCGACAGGGCCCGACAGAGCCCGACAGAGCCCAGCACAGCCCAGTAGAGCCCGACAGAGCCCGACAGAGTCTGACAGAGCCCGACAGAGCCCGACAGAGCCCAGTAGAGCCCGACAGAGCCCAGTAGAGCCCGAAAGAGCCCGACAGAGCCCAGTAGAGCCCGACAGAGCCCAGTAGAGCCCGACAGAGCCCGACAGAGCCCGACAGAGCCCGACAGAGCCCGACAGAGCCCGACAGAGCCCAATAGAGCCCGACAGAGCCCGACAGAGCCCGACAGAGCCCAGTAGAGCCCGACAGGGCCCGACAGGGCCCAGTAGAGCCCGACAGGGCCCGACAGGGCCCGACAGAGCCCGACAGGGCCCGACAGGGCCCAGTAGAGCCCGACAGGGCCCGACAGGGCCCAGTAGAGCCCGACAGGGCCCGACAGGGCCCGACAGGGCCCAGTAGAGCCCGACAGAGCCCGACAGAGCCCGACAGAGCCCGACAGAGCCCGACAGGGCCCGACAGGGCCCAGTAGAGCCCGACAGGGCCCGACAGGGCCCGACAGGGCGCAGTAGAGCCCGACAGAGCCCGACAGAGCCCGACAGAGCCCGACAGAGCCCGACAGGGAACAGTAGAGCCCACTAGAGCCCGACAGAGCCCGACAGAGCCCGACAGGGCCCGACAGGGCTCGACAGGGCCCAGTAGAGCCCGACAGAGCCCGACAGAGCCCGACAGAGCCCGACAGAGCCCGACAGGACCCAGTAGAGCCCAGTAGAGCCCGACAGAGCCCGACAGGGCCCAGTAGAGCCCGACAGAGCCCGACAGAGCCCGACAGAGCCCGACAGGGCCCGACAGGGCCCGACAGGGAACAGTAGAGCCCGACAGAGCCCGACAGAGCCCAGTAGAGCCCAGTAGAGCCCGACAGAGCCCGACAGAGCCCGACAGAGCCCAGTAGAGCCCGACAGAGCCCGACAGAGCCCAGTAGAGCCCAGTAGAGCCCGACAGAGCCCAGTAGAGCCCAGTAGAGCCCGACAGAGCCCAGTAGAGCCCGACAGAGCCCGACAGAGCCCGACAGAGCCCGACAGAGCCCGACAGGGCCCGACAGG
Source organism: Caloenas nicobarica (assembly GCF_036013445.1). NCBI lineage: Eukaryota > Metazoa > Chordata > Aves > Columbiformes > Columbidae > Caloenas > Caloenas nicobarica. Next base: position 160,459 of record NW_027017197.1, read on the forward strand.
GCCCAGTAGAGCCCATTAGAGCCCGACAGGGCCCGACAGGGCCCGACAGAGCCCGACAGGGCCCGACAGGGCCCAGTAGAGCCCGACAGAGCCCGACAGGGCCCGACAGAGCCCGACAGGGCCCGACAGAGCCCGACAGAGCCCGACAGAGCCCGACAGAGCCCAGTAGAGCCCGACAGAGCCCGACAGAGCCCGACAGAACCCGACAGGGCCCGACAGAGCCCGACAGGGCCCGACAGGGCCCGACAGGGCCCGACAGAGCCCAGTAGAGCCCGACAGAGCCCGACAGAGCCCGACAGAACCCGACAGGGCCCGACAGAGCCCGACAGGGCCCGACAGGGCCCGACAGGGCCCGACAGAGCCCGATAGAGCCCGACAGAGCCCGACAGAGCCCGACAGACCCCGACAGACCCCGACAGAGCCCGAAAGAGCCCGACAGGGCCCGAAAGAGCCCAGTAGAGCCCGACAGAGCCCGACAGAGCCCGACAGGGCCCGACAGGGCCCGACAGGGAACAGTAGAGCCCAGTAGAGCCCGACAGAGCCCGACATAGCCCGACAGAGCCCGACAGGGCCCGACAGGGCCCAGTAGAGCCCGACAGAGCCCGACAGAGCCCGACAGAGCCCGACAGAGCCCGACAGGGCCCGACAGAGCCCGACAGGGCCCGACAGGGCCCGACAGGGAACAGTAGAGCCCAGTAGAGCCCGACAGAGCCCGACAGAGCCCGACAGGGCCCAGTAGAGCCCGACAGAGCCCGACAGAGCCCGACAGAGCCCGACAGAGCCCGACAGAGCCCGACAGAGCACAGTAGAGCCCGACAGAGCCCGACAGAGCCCGACAGAGCCCGACAGAGCCCGACAGAGCCCGACAGGCCCCGACAGGGCCCAGTAGAGCCCGACAGAGCCCGACAGAGCCCGACAGAGCCCGACAGAGCCCGACAGGGAACAGTAGAGCCCACTAGAGCCCGACAGAGCCCGACAGAGCCCGACAGGGCCCGACAGGGCTCGACAGGGCCCAGTAGAGTTCGACAGAGCCCAGTAGAGCCCAGTAGAGCCCAGTAGAGCCCAGTACAGCCCGACAGAGCCCGACAGAGCCCGACAGGGCCCAGTAGAGCCCGACAGAGCCCAGTAGAGCCCGACAGAGCCCGACAGAGCCCGACAGGGCCCGACAGGGCCCAGTAGAGCCCAGTAGAGCCCGACAGAGCCCGACAGAGCCCGACAGAGCCCAGTAGAGCCCGACAGAGCCCGACAGAGCCCGACAGAGACCAGTAGAGCCCAGTAGAGCCCGACAGAGCCCAGTAGAGCCCGACAGAGCCCGACAGAGCCCGACAGGGCCCGACAGGGCCCAGTAGAGCCCAGTAGAGCCCGACAGGGCCCGACAGGGCCCGACAGGGCCCGACAGAGTCCGACAGAGCCCGACAGAGCCCGACAGAGCCAAGTAGAGCCCGACAGAGCCCGACAGGGCCCGACAGGGCCCGACAGGGCCCAGTAAAGCCCAGTAGAGCCCGACAGAGCCCGACAGAGCCCGACAGAGCCCGACAGAGCCCGACAGAGCCCAACAGAGCCCGACAGGTCCCGACAGGGCCCGACAGGGCCCAGTAGAGCCCAGTAGAGCCCGACAGAGCCCAGTAGAGCCCGACAGAGCCCGACAGAGCCCGACAGAGCCCGACAGGGCCCAGTAGAGCCCAGTAGAGCCCGACAGAGCCCAGTAGAGCCCGACAGAGCCCGACAGGGCCCGACAGGGCCCGACAGGGCCCGACAGAGCCCGACAGAGCCCAGCACAGCCCAGTAGAGCCCGACAGAGCCCGACAGAGTCTGACAGAGCCCGACAGAGCCCGACAGAGCCCAGTAGAGCCCGACAGAGCCCAGTAGAGCCCGAAAGAGCCCGACAGAGCCCAGTAGAGCCCGACAGAGCCCAGTAGAGCCCGACAGAGCCCGACAGAGCCCGACAGAGCCCGACAGAGCCCGACAGAGCCCGACAGAGCCCAATAGAGCCCGACAGAGCCCGACAGAGCCCGACAGAGCCCAGTAGAGCCCGACAGGGCCCGACAGGGCCCAGTAGAGCCCGACAGGGCCCGACAGGGCCCGACAGGGCCCGACAGAGCCCGACAGGGCCCAGTAGAGCCCGACAGGGCCCGACAGGGCCCAGTAGAGCCCGACAGGGCCCGACAGGGCCCGACAGGGCCCAGTAGAGCCCGACAGAGCCCGACAGAGCCCGACAGAGCCCGACAGGGCCCGACAGGGCCCAGTAGAGCCCGACAGGGCCCGACAGGGCCCGACAGGGCGCAGTAGAGCCCGACAGAGCCCGACAGAGCCCGACAGAGCCCGACAGAGCCCGACAGGGAACAGTAGAGCCCACTAGAGCCCGACAGAGCCCGACAGAGCCCGACAGGGCCCGACAGGGCTCGACAGGGCCCAGTAGAGCCCGACAGAGCCCGACAGAGCCCGACAGAGCCCGACAGAGCCCGACAGGACCCAGTAGAGCCCAGTAGAGCCCGACAGAGCCCGACAGGGCCCAGTAGAGCCCGACAGAGCCCGACAGGGCCCGACAGGGCCCGACAGGGCCCGACAGGGCCCGACAGGGAACAGTAGAGCCCGACAGAGCCCGACAGAGCCCAGTAGAGCCCAGTAGAGCCCGACAGAGCCCGACAGAGCCCGACAGAGCCCAGTAGAGCCCGACAGAGCCCGACAGAGCCCAGTAGAGCCCAGTAGAGCCCGACAGAGCCCAGTAGAGCCCAGTAGAGCCCGACAGAGCCCAGTAGAGCCCGACAGAGCCCGACAGAGCCCGACAGAGCCCGACAGAGCCCGACAGAGCCCGACAGGGCCCGACAGGGCCCAGTAGAGCCCAGTAGAGCCCGACAGGGCCCGACAGGGCCCGACAGAGCCCGACAGGGCCCGACAGGGCCCAGTAGAGCCCGACAGAGCCCGACAGGGCCCGACAGAGCCCGACAGGGCCCGACAGAGCCCGACAGAGCCCGACAGAGCCCGACAGAGCCCAGTAGAGCCCGACAGAGCCCGACAGAGCCCGACAGAGCCCGACAGGGCCCGACAGAGCCCGACAGGGCCCGACAGGGCCCGACAGGGCCCGACAGAGCCCAGTAGAGCCCGACAGAGCCCGACAGGGCCCGACAGGGCCCGACAGGGCCCGACAGGGCCCAGTAGAGCCCAGTAGAGCCTGACAGAGCCCAGTAGAGCCTGACAGAGCCCGACAGAGCCCGACAGAGCCCGACAGGGCCCGACAGGGCCCGACAGAGCCCGACAGAGCCCGACAGGGCCCGACAGGGCCCGACAGGGCCCGACAGAGCCCAGTAGAGCCCGACAGAGCCCGACAGAGCCCGACAGAGCCCGACAGAGCCCGACAGGGCCCGACAGGGCCCGACAGGGCCCAGTAGAGCCCGACAGAGCCCGACAGGGCCCGACAGGGCCCGACAGGGCCCAGTAGAGCCCGACAGAGCCCGACAGAGCCCAGTAGAGCCCAGTAGAGCCCAGTAGAGCCCGACAGAGCCCGACAGAGCCCGACAGAGCCCAGTAGAGCCCGACAGAGCCCGACAGAGCCCGACAGAGTCCGACAGGGCCCAGTAGAGCCCAGTAGAGCCCAGTAGAGCCCGACAGAGCCCGACAGAGCCCGACAGAGCCCGACAGAGCCCGACAGGGCCCGACAGGGCCCGACAGGGCCCAGTAGAGCCCGACAGAGCCCGACAGGGCCCGACAGGGCCCGACAGGGCCCAGTAGAGCCCGACAGAGCCCGACAGAGCCCAGTAGAGCCCAGTAGAGCCCGACAGAGCCCGACAGAGCCCGACAGGGCCCGACAGAGCCCGACAGGGCCCGACAGGGCCCAGTAGAGCCCGACAGAGCCCGACAGAGCCCGACAGAGCCCAGTAGAGCCCGACAGAGCCCGACAGAGCCCGACAGGGCCCAGTAGAGCCCGACAGAGCCCGACAGGGCCCGATAGGGCCCAGTAGAGCCCGACAGAGCCTGACAGAGCCCGACAGAGCCCGACAGAGCCCGACAGGGCCCAGTAGAGCCCGAGAGAGCCCGACAGAGCCCAGTAGAGCCCAGTAGAGCCCGACAGAGCCCGACAGAGCCCGACAGAGCCCGACAGAGACCAGTTGAGCCCGAAAGAGCCCGACAGAGCCCGACAGAGCCCGACAGGGCCCAACAGAGCCCGACAGGGCCCGACAGGGCCCAGTAGAGCCCGACAGAGCCCGACAGAGCCCGACAGAGCCCAGTAGAGCCCGACAGAGCCCGACAGAGCCCGACAGGGCCCGACAGGGCCCGACAGGGCCCAGTAGAGCCCGACAGAGCCCGACAGAGCCCGACAGAGCCCGACAGAGCCAGACAGGGCCCGACAGGGCCCGACAGGGCCCGACAGGGCCCGACAGAGCCCGACAGAGCCCGACAGGGCCCGACAGGGCCCAGTAGAGCCCGACAGAGCCCGACAGGGCCCAGTAGAGCCCGACAGGGCCCGACAGGGCCCGACAGAGCCCGACAGAGCCCGACAGAGCCCGACAGAGCCCGACAGGGCCCAGTAGAGCCCGACAGAGCCCGACAGAGCCCGACAGAGCCCGACAGGGCCCGACAGGGCCCGACAGGGCCCAGTAGAGCCCGACAGAGCCCGACAGGGCCCAGTAGAGCCCGACAGAGCCCGACAGAGCCCGACAGAGCCCGACAGGGCCCGACAGGGCCCGACAGGGCCCGACAGGGCCCGACAGAGCCCAGTTTAGCCCAGTAGAGCCCGACAGAGCCCGACAGAGCCCGACAGGGCCCGACAGGGCCCAGTAGAGCCCGACAGAGCCCGACAGGGCCCGACACAGCCCGACAGAGCCCGACAGGGCCCGACAGGGCCCGACAGAGTCGGACAGAGCCCGACAGGACCCAGCAGAGCCCGACAGAGCCCGACAGAGCCCGACAGAGCCCGACAGGGCCCGATAGAGCCCGACAGTGCCCGACAGAGCCCGACAGAGCCCGACAGGGCCCGACAGGGCCCAGTAGAGCCCGACAGAGACCGACAGGGCCCGACAGAGCCAGACAGGGCCCGACAGAGCCCGACAGAGCCCGACAGAGCCCGACAGGGCCCAGTAGAGCCCGACAGAGCCCGACAGAGCCCGACAGAACCCGACAGGGCCCGACAGAGCCCGACAGGGCCCGACAGGGCCCGACAGGGCCCGACAGAGCCCGACAGAGCCCAGTAGAGCCCGACAGAGCCCGACAGGGCCCGACAGAGCCCGACAGGGCCCAGTAGAGCCCAGTAGAGCCCGACAGAGCCCAGTAGAGCCCGACAGAGCCCGACAGAGCCCGACAGGGCCCGACAGGGCCCGACAGGGTTCCGACAGAGCCCGACAGAGCCCGACAGGGCCCGACAGGGCCCGACAGAGCCCGACAGAGCACAGTAGAGCCCGACAGAGCCCGACAGACCCCGACAGGGCCCGACAGGGCCCGACAGAGCCCGACAGAGCACAGTAGAGCCCGACAGAGCCCGACAGAGCCCGACAGGGCCCGACAGGGCCCAGTAGAGCCCGACAGAGCCCGACAGGGCCCGACAGGGCCCGTCAGGGCCCAGTAGAGCCCGACAGAGCCCGACAGAGCCCAGTAGAGCCCGACAGAGCCCGACAGAGCCCGACAGAGCCCGAAAGGGCCCGACAGGGCCCGACAGAGCCCGACAGGGCCCGACAGAGCCCGACAGGGCCCGACAGAGCCCGACAGGGCCCGATAGGGCCCAGTAGAGCCCGACAGAGCCCGACAGAGCCCGACAGAGCCCGACAGAGCCCGACAGGGCCCGACAGAGCCCAACAGGGCCCGACAGGGCCCGACAGAGCCCGACAGGGCCCGACAGGGCCCGACAGAGACCAGTAGAGCCCGACAGAGCCCGACAGAGCCCGACAGGGCCCGACAGATCCCGACAGAGCCCGACAGAGCCCGACAGGGCCCGACAGAGCCCGACAGGGCCCGACAGGGCCCAGTAGAGCCCGACAGAGCCCGACAGAGCCCGACAGAGCCCGACAGAGCCCGACAGGGCCCGACAGGGCCCGACAGGGCCCAGTAGAGCCCGACAGAGCCCGACAGAGCCCAGTAGAGCCCAGTAGAGCCCGACAGAGCCCGACAGAACCCGACAGAGCCCGACAGAGACCAGTTGAGCCCGACAGAGCCCGACAGAGCCCGACAGAGCCCGACAGAGCCCGACAGGGCCCGACAGGGCCCAGTAGAGCCCGACAGGGCACGACAGAGCTCGACAGGGCCCGACAGGGCCCAGTAGAGCCCGACAGAGCCCGACAGAGCCCGACAGGGCCCGACAGGGCCCAGTAGAGCCCGACAGAGCCCGACAGAGCCCAGTAGAGCCCAGTAGAGCCCGACAGAGCCCGACAGAGCCCGACAGAACCCGACAGAGCCCGACAGAGACCAGTTGAGCCCGACAGAGCCCGACAGAGCCCGACAGAGCCCGACAGGGCCCGACAGGGCCCGACAGGGCCCAGTAGAGCCCGACAGAGCCCGACAGAGCCCAGTAGAGCCCGACAGAGCCCGACAGAGCCCGACAGAGCCCGACAGAGCCCGACAGAGCCCGACAGAGCCCGACAGGGCCCGACAGGGCCCGACAGGGCCCGACAGGGCCCGACACAGCCCGACACAGCCCAGTAGAGCCCGACAGAGCCCGACAGAGCCCGACAGAGCCCGACAGAGCCCGACAGGGCCCGACAGGGCCCGACAGAGCCCGACAGAGCCCGACAGGGCCCGACAGGGCCCAGTAGAGCCCGACAGAGCCCGACAGGGCCCGACAGAGCCCGACAGAGCCCGACAGAGCCCGACAGGGCCCAGTAGAGCCCGACAGAGCCCGACAGAGCCCGACAGAACCCGACAGGGCCCGACAGAGCCCGACAGGGCCCGACAGGGCCCGACAGGGCCCGACAGAGCCCGACAGAGCCCAGTAGAGCCCGACAGAGCCCGACAGGGCCCGACAGAGCCCGACAGGGCCCGACAGGGCCCAGTAGAGCCCAGTAGAGCCCGACAGAGCCCGACAGGGCCCGACAGGGCCCGACAGGGCCCGACAGAGCCCGACAGGGCCCGACAGGGCCCGACAGGGCCCGACAGAGCCCAGTAGAGCCCGACAGAGCCCGACAGACCCCGACAGAGCCCGACAGACCCCGACAGAGCCCGACAGAGCCCGACAGAGCCCGACAGAGCCCGACAGGGCCCGACAGGGCCCAGTAGAGCCCGACAGAGCCCGACAGGGCCCGACAGGGCCCGACAGGGCCCAGTAGAGCCCGACAGAGCCCGACAGAGCCCAGTAGAGCCCGACAGAGCCCGACAGAGCCCGACAGAGCCCGACAGGGCCCGACAGGGCCCGACAGGGCCCGACAGGGCCCGACAGGGCCCGACAGGGCCCGACAGGGCCCGACAGGGCCCGACAGGGTCCGACAGAGCCCGACAGGGCCCGATAGTGCCCAGTAGAGCCCGACAGAGCCCGACAGAGCCCGACAGAGCCCGACAGAGCCCGACAGGGCCCGACAGAGCCCGACAGAGCCCGACAGGGCCCGACAGGGCCCGACAGGGCCCGACAGAGACCAGTAGAGCCCGACAGAGCCCGACAGAGCCCGACAGGGCCCGACAGACCCCGACAGAGCCCGACAGAGCCCGACAGGGCCCGACAGGGCCCGACAGAGCCCGACAGGGCCCGACAGGGCCCAGTAGAGCCCGACAGAGCCCGACAGAGCCCGACAGAGCCCGACAGAGCCCGACAGGGCCCGACAGGGCCCGACAGGGCCCAGTAGAGCCCGACAGAGCCCGACAGAGCCCAGTAGAGCCCAGTAGAGCCCGACAGAGCCCGACAGAGCCCGACAGAACCCGACAGAGCCCGACAGAGACCAGTTGAGCCCGACAGAGCCCGACAGAGCGCGACAGAGCCCGACAGGGCCCGACAGGGCCCAGTAGAGCTCGACAGGGCCCGACAGAGCCCGACAGGGCCCGACAGGGCCCAGTAGAGCCCGACAGAGCCCGACAGAGCCCGACAGAGCCCGACAGAGCCCGACAGAGCCCGACAGGGCCCGACAGGGCCCAGTAGAGCCCGACAGAGCCCGACAGAGCCCAGTAGAGCCCAGTAGAGCCCGACAGAGCCCGACAGAGCCCGACAGAACCCGACAGAGCCCGACAGAGACCAGTTGAGCCCGACAGAGCCCGACAGAGCCCGACAGAGCCCGACAGAGCCCGACAGAGCCCGACAGGGCCCAGTAGAGCCCGACAGAGCCCGACAGAGCCCGACAGAGCCCAGTAGAGCCCGACAGAGCCCGACAGAGCCCGACAGAGCCCGACAGAGCCCGACAGAGCCCGACAGGGCCCGACAGAGCCCGACAGAGCCCGACAGGGCCCGACAGGGCCCGACAGGGCCCGACAGGGCCCAGTAGAGCCCGACAGAGCCCGACAGAGCCCGACAGGGCCCGACAGGGCCCGACAGGGCCCGACAGAGCCCGACAGAGACCGACAGAGTCCAGTAGAGCCCGACAGGGCCCGACAGGGCCCGACAGGGCCCGACAGGGCCCAGAAGAGCCCGACAGAGCCCGACAGAGCCCGACAGAGCCCGACAGGGCCCGACAGAGCCGGACAGGGCCCGACAGAGCCGGACAGGGCCCAGTAGAGCCCGACAGAGCCTGACAGATCCCGACAGAGCCCGACAGGGCCCGACAGGGCCCGACAGGGCCCAGTAGAGCCCGACAGAGCCCGACAGGGCCCGACAGGGCCCGACAGGGCCCGACACAGCCCGACACAGCCCGACACAGCCCAGTAGAGCCCGACAGAGCCCGACAGAGCCCGACAGAGCCCGACAGAGCCCGACAGGGCCCGACAGGGCCCGACAGAGCCCGACAGAGCCCGACAGAGTCCAGTAGAGCCCGACAGGGCCCAGTAGAGCCCGACAGGGCCCGACAGGGCCCGACAGGGCCCGACAGGGCCCAGAAGAGCCCGACAGAGCCCGACAGAGCCCGACAGGGCCCAACAGAGCCGGACAGGGCCCGACAGAGCCGGACAGGGCCCAGTAGAGCCCGACAGAGCCTGACAGAGCCCGACAGAGCCCGACAGGGCCCGACAGGGCCCGACAGGGCCCAGTAGAGCCCGACAGAGCCCGACAGGGCCCGACAGGGCCCGACAGGGCCCGACAGAGACCGACAGAGCCCGACAGGGCCCGACAGGGCCCGACAGGGCCCGACAGGGAACAGTACAGCCCAGTAGAGACCGACAGAGCCCGACAGAGCCCGACAGAGCCCGACAGGACCCGACAGGGCCCAGTAGAGCCCGACAGAGCCCGACAGAGCCCGACAGAGCCCGACAGGGCCCAACAGGGCCCAACAGGGAACAGTAGAGCCCAGTAGAGCCCGACAGAGCCCGACAGAGCCCGACAGGGCCCAGTAGAGCCCGACAGAGCCCGACAGAGCCCGACAGAGCCCGACAGAGCCCGACAGGGCCCAGTAGAGCCCGACAGGGCCCGACAGGGCCCAGTAGAGCCCGACAGAGCCCGACAGGGCCCAGTAGAGCCCGACAGAGCCCGACAGGGCCCAACAGAGCCCGACAGAGCCCGACAGGGAACAGTAGAGCCCACTAGAGCCCGACAGAGCCCGACAGAGCCTGACAGAGCCCGACAGGGCCCGACAGGGCCCGACAGGGCCCGACAGGGCTCGACAGGGCCCAGTAGAGCCCGACAGAGCCCGACAGAGCCCAGTAGAGCCCAGTAGAGCCCAGTAGAGCCCGACAGAGCCCGACAGGGCCCAGTAGAGCCCAGTAGAGCCCGACAGAGCCCGACAGGGCTCGACAGAGCCCGACAGGGCCCGACAGGGCCCGACAGGGAACAGTAGAGCCCGACAGAGCCCGACAGAGCCCAGTAGAGCCCAGTAGAGCCCGACAGAGCCCGACAGAGCCCGACAGAGCCCGACAGAGCCCGACAGAGCCCGACAGAGCCCAGTAGAGCCCGACAGAGCCAGACAGAGCCCGACAGAGTCCGACAGAGCCCAGTAGAGCCCGACAGAGTCCGACAGAGCCCAGTAGAGCCCAACAGAGCCCAGTAGAGCCCGACAGAGCCCGACAGAGCCCGACAGGGCCCGACAGGGCCCAGTAGAGCCCAGTAGAGCCCAGTAGAGCCCGACAGGGCCCGACAGAGCCCGACAGAGCCCAGTAGAGCCCGACAGGGCCCGACAGAGCCCGACAGGGCCCGACAGGGCCCGACAGAGCCCAGTAGAGCCCAGTAGAGCCCGACAGAGCCCGACAGAGCCCGACAGAGCCCGACATGGCCCGACAGGGCCCGACAGGGCCCAGTAGAGCCCAGTAGAGCCCGACAGAGCCCGACAGAGCCCGACAGAGCCCGACAGAGCCCGACAGAGCCCGACAGGGCCCAGTAGAGCCCGACAGAGCCCGACAGAGCCCGACAGAGCCCGACAGAGCCCGACAGAGCCCGACAGAGCCCGACAGAGCCCGACAGAGCCCGACAGAGCTCGATAGAGCCCGACAGAGCTCGATAGAGCCCGACAGAGCCCGACAGAGCCCGACAGAGCCCGACAGAGCCCGACAGGGCCCGACAGGGCCCGACAGGGCCCGACAGAGCCCGACAGGGCCCAGTAGAGCCCGACAGAGCCCGACAGAGCCCAGTAGAGCCCGACAGAGCCCGACAGGGCCCGACAGAGCCGGACAGGGCCCGACAGAGCCCGACAGGGCCCAGTAGAGCCCGACAGAGCCCGACAGAGCCCGACAGAGCCCGACAGAGCCCGACAGAGCCCGACAGGGCCCGACAGGGAACAGTAGAGCCCAGTAGAGCCCGACAGAGCCCGATAGAGCCCGACAGAGCCCGACAGAGCCCGACAGACCCCGACAGACCCCGACAGAGCCCGAAAGAGCCCGACAGGGCCCGACAGAGCCCAGTAGAGCCCGACAGAGCCCGACAGAGCCCGACAGGGCCCGACAGGGCCCGACAGAGACCGACAGAGACCGACAGGGCCCGACAGGGCCCGACAGGGAACAGTAGAGCCCAGTAGAGCCCGACAGAGCCCGACATAGCCCGACAGAGCCCGACAGGGCCCGACAGGGCCCAGTAGAGCCCGACAGAGCCCGACAGAGCCCGACAGAGCCCGACAGAGCCCGACAGGGCCCGACAGAGCCCGACAGGGCCCGACAGGGCCCGACAGGGAACTAGTAGAGCCCAGTAGAGCCCGACAGAGCCCGACAGAGCCCGACAGGGCCCAGTAGAGCCCGACAGAGCCCGACAGAGCCCGACAGAGCCCGACAGAGCCCGACAGAGCACAGTAGAGCCCGACAGAGCCCGACAGAGCCCGACAGAGCCCGACAGAGCCCGACAGAGCCCGACAGAGCCCGACAGAGCCCGACAGGCCCCGACAGGGCCCAGTAGAGCCCGACAGAGCCCGACAGAGCCCGACAGAGCCCGACAGGGAACAGTAGAGCCCACTAGAGCCCGACAGAGCCCGACAGAGCCCGACAGGGCCCGACAGGGCTCGACAGGGCCCAGTAGAGTTCGACAAAGCCCAGTAGAGCCCAGTAGAGCCCAGTAGAGCCCAGTACAGCCCGACAGAGCCCGACAGGGCCCAGTAGAGCCCGACAGAGCCCAGTAGAGCCCGACAGAGCCCGACAGAGCCCGACAGAGCCCGACAGGGCCCGACAGGGCCCGACAGGGCCCGACAGGGCCCAGTAGAGCCCAGTAGAGCCCGACAGAGCCCGACAGAGCCCGACAGAGCCCAGTAGAGCCCGACAGAGCCCGACAGAGCCCGACAGAGCCCGACAGAGCCCAGTAGAGCCCAGTAGAGCCCGACAGAGCCCAGTAGAGCCCGACAGAGCCCGACAGAGCCCGACAGGGCCCGACAGGGCCCAGTAGAGCCCAGTAGAGCCCGACAGGGCCCGACAGGGCCCGACAGGGCCCGACAGAGTCCGACAGAGCCCGACAGAGCCCGACAGAGCCAAGTAGAGCCCGACAGAGCCCGACAGGGCCCGACAGGGCCCGACAGGGCCCAGTAAAGCCCAGTAGAGCCCGACAGAGCCCGACAGAGCCCGACAGAGCCCAACAGAGCCCGACAGGTCCCGACAGGGCCCGACAGGGCCCAGTAGAGCCCAGTAGAGCCCGACAGAGCCCAGTAGAGCCCGACAGAGCCCGACAGAGCCCGACAGAGCCCGACAGGGCCCAGTAGAGCCCAGTAGAGCCCGACAGAGCCCAGTAGAGCCCGACAGAGCCCGACAGGGCCCGACAGGGCCCGACAGGGCCCAGTAGAGCCCGACAGAGCCCGACAGAGCCCGACAGAGCCCAGCACAGCCCAGTAGAGCCCGACAGAGCCCGACAGAGTCTGACAGAGCCCGACAGAGCCCGACAGAGCCCAGTAGAGCCCGACAGAGCCCAGTAGAGCCCGAAAGAGCCCGACAGAGCCCAGTAGAGCCCGACAGAGCCCAGTAGAGCCCGACAGAGCCCGACAGAGCCCGACAGAGCCCGACAGAGCCCGACAGGGCCCGACAGGGCCCGACAGAGCCCGACAGAGCCCGACAGGGCCCAGTAGAGCCCGACAGAGCCCGACAGAGCCCAGTAGAGCCCGACAGGGCCCGACAGGGCCCAGTAGAGCCCGACAGAGCCCGACAGGGCCCGACAGAGCCGGACAGGGCCCGACAGAGCCCGACAGGGCCCAGTAGAGCCCGACAGAGCCCGACAGAGCCCGACAGAGCCCGACAGAGCCCGACAGAGCCCGACAGGGCCCGACAGGGAACAGTAGAGCCCAGTAGAGCCCGACAGAGCCCGATAGAGCCCGACAGAGCCCGACAGAGCCCGACAGAGCCCGACAGACCCCGACAGAGCCCGAAAGAGCCCGACAGGGCCCGACAGAGCCCAGTAGAGCCCGACAGAGCCCGACAGAGCCCGACAGGGCCCGACAGGGCCCGACAGAGACCGACAGGGCCCGACAGGGCCCGACAGGGAACAGTAGAGCCCAGTAGAGCCCGACAGAGCCCGACATAGCCCGACAGAGCCCGACAGGGCCCGACAGGGCCCAGTAGAGCCCGACAGAGCCCGACAGAGCCCGACAGAGCCCGACAGAGCCCGACAGGGCCCGACAGAGCCCGACAGGGCCCGACAGGGCCCGACAGGGAACAGTAGAGCCCAGTAGAGCCCGACAGAGCCCGACAGAGCCCGACAGGGCCCAGTAGAGCCCGACAGAGCCCGACAGAGCCCGACAGAGCCCGACAGAGCCCGACAGAGCCCGACAGAGCACAGTAGAGCCCGACAGAGCCCGACAGAGCCCGACAGAGCCCGACAGAGCCCGACAGAGCCCGACAGAGCCCGACAGACCCCGACAGGCCCCGACAGGGCCCAGTAGAGCCCGACAGAGCCCGACAGAGCCCGACAGAGCCCGACAGGGAACAGTAGAGCCCACTAGAGCCCGACAGAGCCCGACAGAGCCCGACAGGGCCCGACAGGGCTCGACAGGGCCCAGTAGAGTTCGACAAAGCCCAGTAGAGCCCAGTAGAGCCCAGTAGAGCCCAGTACAGCCCGACAGAGCCCGACAGAGCCCGACAGGGCCCAGTAGAGCCCGACACAGCCCAGTAGAGCCCGACAGAGCCCGACAGAGCCCGACAGAGCCCGACAGGGCCCGACAGGGCCCGACAGGGCCCGACAGGGCCCAGTAGAGCCCAGTAGAGCCCGACAGAGCCCGACAGAGCCCGACAGAGCCCAGTAGAGCCCGACAGAGCCCGACAGAGCCCGACAGAGCCCGACAGAGCCCAGTAGAGCCCAGTAGAGCCCGACAGAGCCCAGTAGAGCCCGACAGAGCCCGACAGAGCCCGACAGGGCCCGACAGGGCCCAGTAGAGCCCAGTAGAGCCCGACAGGGCCCGACAGGGCCCGACAGGGCCCGACAGAGTCCGACAGAGCCCGACAGAGCCCGACAGAGCCAAGTAGAGCCCGACAGAGCCCGACAGGGCCCGACAGGGCCCGACAGGGCCCAGTAAAGCCCAGTAGAGCCCGACAGAGCCCGACAGAGCCCGACAGAGCCCAACAGAGCCCGACAGAGCCCGACAGGTCCCGACAGGGCCCGACAGGGCCCAGTAGAGCCCAGTAGAGCCCGACAGAGCCCAGTAGAGCCCGACAGAGCCCGACAGAGCCCGACAGAGCCCGACAGGGCCCAGTAGAGCCCAGTAGAGCCCGACAGAGCCCAGTAGAGCCCGACAGAGCCCGACAGGGCCCGACAGGGCCCGACAGGGCCCAGTAGAGCCCGACAGAGCCCGACAGAGCCCGACAGAGCCCAGCACAGCCCAGTAGAGCCCGACAGAGCCCGACAGAGTCTGACAGAGCCCGACAGAGCCCGACAGAGCCCAGTAGAGCCCGACAGAGCCCAGTAGAGCCCGAAAGAGCCCGACAGAGCCCAGTAGAGCCCGACAGAGCCCAGTAGAGCCCGACAGAGCCCGACAGAGCCCGACAGAGCCCGACAGAGCCCGACAGAGCCCAATAGAGCCCGACAGAGCCCGACAGAGCCCGACAGAGCCCGACAGAGCCCAGTAGAGCCCGACAGGGCCCGACAGGGCCCAGTAGAGCCCGACAGGGCCCGACAGGGCCCGACAGAGCCCGACAGGGCCCGACAGGGCCCAGTAGAGCCCGACAGGGCCCGACAGGGCCCAGTAGAGCCCGTCAGGGCCCGACAGGGCCCGACAGGGCCCAGTAGAGCCCGACAGAGCCCGACAGAGCCCGACAAAGCCCGACAGGGCCCGACAGGGCCCAGTAGAGCCCGACAGGGCCCGACAGGGCCCGACAGGGCGCAGTAGAGCCCGACAGAGCCCGACAGAGCCCGACAGAGCCCGACAGAGCCCGACAGAGCCCGACAGGGAACAGTAGAGCCCACTAGAGCCCGACAGAGCCCGACAGAGCCCGACAGGGCCCGACAGGGCTCGACAGGGCCCAGTAGAGCCCGACAGAGCCCGACAGAGCCCGACAGAGACCGACAGGACCCAGTAGAGCCCAGTAGAGCCCGACAGAGCCCGACAGGGCCCAGTAGAGCCCGACAGAGCCCGACAGAGCCCGACAGGGCCCGACAGGGCCCGACAGGGCCCGACAGGGAACAGTAGAGCCCGACAGAGCCCGACAGAGCCCAGTAGAGCCCAGTAGAGCCCGACAGAGCCCGACAGAGCCCGACAGAGCCCAGTAGAGCCCGACAGAGCCCGACAGAGCCCAGTAGAGCCCAGTAGAGCCCGACAGAGCCCAGTAGAGCCCAGTAGAGCCCGACAGAGCCCAGTAGAGCCCGACAGAGCCCGACAGAGCCCGACAGGGCCCGACAGGGCCCAGTAGAGCCCAGTAGAGCCCAACAGGGCCCGACAGGGCCCGACAGAGTCCGACAGAGCCCGACAGAGCCCGACAGAGCCAAGTAGAGCCCGACAGAGCCCGACAGCTCCCGACAGGGCCCAGTAGAGCCCACTAGATCCCGACAGAGCCCGACAGGGCCCAACAGGGCCCAGTAGAGCCCAGTAGAGCCCGACAGAGCCCGACAGAGCCCGACAGAGCCCGACAGAGCCCAGTAGAGCCCGACAGAGCCCAGTAGAGCCCGACAGAGCCCGACAGAGCCCAGTAGAGCCCGACAGAGCCCAGTAGAGCCCGACAGGGCCCAGTAGAGCCCAGTAGAGCCCAGTAGAGCCCAGTAGAGCCCGACAGAGCCCAGTAGAGCCCGACAGAGCCCGACAGAGCCCGACAGGGCCCGACAGGGCCCGACAGGGCCCAGTAGAGCCCGACAGAGCCCGACAGAGCCCGATAGGGCCCGACAGGGAACAGTAGAGCCTGACAGAGCCCGACAGAGCCCGACAGAGCCCGACAGATCCCAGTAAAGCCCGACAGAGCCCGACAGAGCCCGACAGAGCCCGACAGAGCCCAGTAGAGCCCGACAGAGCCCAGTAGAGCCCGACAGAGCCCGACAGAGCCCAGTAGAGCCCGACAGAGCCCGACAGAGCCCGACAGAGCCCAGTAGAGCCCGACAGAGCCCAGCACAGCCCAGTAGAGCCCGACAGAGCCCGACAGAGCCCGACAGAGCCCGACAGAGCCCAGTAGAGCCCGACAGAGCCCGACAGAGCCCGACAGAGCCCGACAGAGCCCGACAGAGCCCGACAGAGGCCAGTAGAGCCCGACAGAGCCCAGTAGAGCCCGAAAGAGCCCGACAGAGCCCAGTAGAGCCCGACAGATCCCGACAGAGCCCAGTAGAGCCCGATAGGGCCCGACAGAGCCCAATAGAGCCCGACAGAGCCCGACAGAGCCCGACAGAGCCCGACAGAGCCCAGTAGAGCCCGACAGGGCCCGACAGGGCCCGACAGGGCCCAGTAGAGCCCAGTAGAGCCCGACAGAGCCCGACAGAGCCCGACAGAGCCCGACAGAGCCCAGTAGATCCCGACAGAGCCCTACAGAGCCCGACAGAGCCCGACAGAGCCCGACAGAGCCCAGTAGAGCCCAGTAGAGCCCGACAGGGCCCGACAGGGCCCAACAGAGCCCGACAGAGCCCGACAGGGCCCGACAGGGCTCGACAGGGCCCGACAGAGCCCAGCACAGCCCAATAGAGCCCGACAGGGCCCGACAGGGCCCGACAGAGCCCGACAGGGCCCGAAAGGGCCAAGTAGAGCCCGACAGAGCCCGACAGAGCCCGACAGAGCCCGACAGAGCCCGACAGAGCCCGACAGGGCCCGACAGGGCCCGACAGGGCCCAGCACAGCCCAATAGAGCCCGACAGGGCCCGACAGGGCCCGACAGGGCCCAGTAGAGCCCAGTAGAGCCCGACAGAGCCCGACAGAGGCCGACAGAGCCCAGTTTAGCCGAGTAGAGCCCGACAGAGCCCGACAGAGCCCGACAGAGCCCAGTAGAGCCCGACAGAGCCTGACAGAGCCCAGTAGAGCCTAGTAGAGCCCGACAGAGCCCAGTAGAGCCCGACAGAGCCCGACAGAGCCCGACAGGGCCCGACAGGGCCCGACAGGGAACAGTAGAGCCCAGTAGAGCCCGACAGAGCCCGACAGAGCCCGACAGAGCCCAGTAGAGCCCAGTAGAGCCCGACAGAGCCCGACAGAGCCCGACAGGGCCCGACAGGGCCCAGTAGAGCCCGACAGAGCCCGACAGGGCCCGACAGGGCCCGACAGGGCCCAGTAGAGCCCGACAGAGCCCGACAGAGCCCGACAGAGCCCGACAGGGCCCGACAGGGCCCGACAGGGCCCAGTAGAGCCCGACAGAGCCCGACAGAGCCCGACAGAGCCCGACAGAGCCCGACAGAGCCCGACAGGGCCCAGTAGAGGCCGACAGAGCCCGACAGATCCCGACAGGGCCCGACAGGGCCCAGTAGGGCCCAGTAGAGCCCAGTAGAGCCCGACAGAGTCCAGTAGAGCCCGACAGAGCCCGACAGGGCCCGACAGGGCCCGACAGAGCGCGACAGAGCCTGACAGGGCCCGACAGAGCCCAGTAGAGCCCAGTAGAGCCCAACAGGGCCCAACAGAGACCGACAGAGCCCGACAGAGCGCGACAGAGCCCAGTAGAGCCCGACAGAGACCGACAGAGCCCGACAGGGAACAGTAGAGCCCAGTAGAGCCCGACAGAGCCCGACAGAGCCCGACAGAGCCCGACAGGGCCCAGTAGAGGCCGACAGAGCCCGACAGAGCCCGACAGAGCCCGACAGAGCCCGACAGAGCCCAATAGAGCCCGACAGAGCCCGACAGGGCCCGACAGAGACCAATAGAGCCCGACAGAGCCCGACAGAGCCCGACAGAGCCAAATAGAGCCCGACAGAGCCCGACAGAGCCCGACAGAGCCCGACGGAGACCAATGCAGCCTGACAGAGCCCAATACAGCCCGACAGAGCCCGACAGAGCCCGACAGAGCCCGACAGAGCCCGACAGAGCCCAGTAGAGCCCGACAGAGCCCAGTAGAGCCCGACAGATCCCAGTAGAGCCCGACAGAGCCCGACAGAGCCCGACAGAGCCCGACAGAGCCCGACAGAGCCCGACAGGGCCCGACAGGGCCCGACAGGTCCCAGTAGAGCCCGACAGAGCCCGACAGAGCCCGACAGGGAACAGTAGAGCCCGACAGAGCCCGACAGAGCCCGACAGAGCCCGACACAGCCCGACAGAGCCCAGCAGAGCCCGACAGAGCGCAATAGTGCCCGACAGAGCCCAGTAGAGCCCGACAGAGCCCGACAGAGCCCGACAGAGCCCGACAGGGCCCAGTAGAGCCCGACAGAACCCGACAGAGCCCAGTAGAGCCCAATAGAGCCCGACAGGGCCCGACAGGGCCCGACAGGGCCCAGTAGAGCCCAGTAGAGCCCGACAGAGCCCGACAGGACCCGACAGGGCCCGACAGGGCCCAGTAGAGCCCGACAGAGCCCGACAGAGCCCAGTAGAGCCCGACAGAGCCCGACAGGGCCCGACAGGGCCCGACAGGGCCCAGTAGAGCCCGACAGAGCCCGACAGAGCCCGACAGAGCCCAGTAGAGCCCGACAGAGCCCGACAGGGCCCGACAGGGCCCGACAGGGCCGGACAGAGCCCAGTAGAGCCCAGTAGAGCCCGACAGGGCCCGACAGAGCCCAGAAGGGCCCGACAGGGCCCAGTAGAGCCCAGTAGAGGCCGACAGAGCCCAGTAGAGCCCGACAGAGCCCGACAGAGCCCAGTAGAGCCCAGTAGAGCCCGACAGAGCCCGACAGAGCCCGACAGGGCCCGACAGGGCCCGACAGGGCCCGACAGGGCCCAGTAGAGCCCGACAGAGCCCGACAGAGCCCAGTAGAGCCCAGTAGAGCCCGAAAGGGCCCGACAGAGCCCGACAGGGCCCAGTAGAGCCCGACAGAGCCCGACAGAGCCCGACAGGGCCCGACAGGGCCCGACAGGGCCCGACAGGGCCGGACAGAGCCCAGTTTAGCCCAGTAGAGCCCGACAGAGCCCGACAGAGCCCGACAGGGCCCGACAGGGCCCGGTAGTGCCCGACAGAGCCCGACAGGGCCCGACACAGCCCGACAGAGCCCGACAGGGCCCGACAGAGCCCGTCAGAGTCGGACAGAGCCCGACAGGACCCAGCAGAGCCCGACAGAGCCCGACAGAGCCCGACAGAGCCCGACAGAGCCCGACAGGGCCCGACAGGGCCCGACAGTGCCCGACAGGGCCCGACAGAGCCCGACAGGGCCCGACAGGGCCCAGTAGAGCCCGACAGAGCCCGACAGGGCCCGACAGAGCCCGACAGAGCCCGACAGAGCCCGACAGGGCCCAGTAGAGCCCGACAGAGCCCGACAGAGCCCGACAGAACCCGACAGGGCCCGACAGAGCCCGACAGGGCCCGACAGGGCCCGACAGGGCCCGACAGAGCCCGACAGAGCCCAGTAGAGCCCGACAGAGCCCGACAGGGCCCGACAGAGCCCGACAGGGCCCGACAGGGCCCAGTAGAGCCCAGTAGAGCCCGACAGAGCCCGACAGGGCCCGACAGGGCCCGACAGGGCCCGACAGAGCCCGACAGGGCCCGACAGGGCCCGACAGGGCCCGACAGAGCCCAGTAGAGCCCGACAGAGCCCGACAGACCCCGACAGAGCCCGACAGAGCCCGACAGAGCCCGACAGAGCCCGACAGAGCCCGACAGGGCCCGACAGGGCCCAGTAGAGCCCGACAGAGCCCGACAGGGCCCGACAGGGCCCGACAGGGCCCAGTAGAGCCCGACAGAGCCCGACAGAGCCCAGTAGAGCCCGACAGAGCCCGACAGAGCCCGACAGAGCCCGACAGGGCCCGACAGGGCCCGACAGGGCCCGACAGAGCCCGACAGGGCCCGACAGGGCCCGACAGAGCCCGACAGGGCCCGATAGTGCCCAGTAGAGCCCGACAGAGCCCGACAGAGCCCGACAGAGCCCGACAGAGCCCGACAGGGCCCGACAGAGCCCGACAGAGCCCGACAGGGCCCGACAGGGCCCGACAGGGCCCGACAGAGACCAGTAGAGCCCGACAGAGCCCGACAGAGCCCGACAGGGCCCGACAGACCCCGACAGAGCCCGACAGAGCCCGACAGGGCCCGACAGGGCCCGACAGAGCCCGACAGGGCCCGACAGGGCCCAGTAGAGCCCGACAGAGCCCGACAGAGCCCGACAGAGCCCGACAGAGCCCGACAGGGCCCGACAGGGCCCGACAGGGCCCAGTAGAGCCCGACAGAGCCCGACAGAGCCCAGTAGAGCCCAGTAGAGCCCGACAGAGCCCGACAGAGCCCGACAGAACCCGACAGAGCCCGACAGAGACCAGTTGAGCCCGACAGAGCCCGACAGAGCGCGACAGAGCCCGACAGGGCCCGACAGGGCCCAGTAGAGCTCGACAGGGCCCGACAGAGCCCGACAGGGCCCGACAGGGCCCAGTAGAGCCCGACAGAGCCCGACAGAGCCCGACAGAGCCCGACAGAGCCCGACAGAGCCCGACAGGGCCCGACAGGGCCCAGTAGAGCCCGACAGAGCCCGACAGAGCCCAGTAGAGCCCAGTAGAGCCCGACAGAGCCCGACAGAGCCCGACAGAACCCGACAGAGCCCGACAGAGACCAGTTGAGCCCGACAGAGCCCGACAGAGCCCGACAGAGCCCGACAGAGCCCGACAGAGCCCGACAGGGCCCAGTAGAGCCCGACAGAGCCCGACAGAGCCCGACAGAGCCCGACAGAGCCCAGTAGAGCCCGACAGAGCCCGACAGAGCCCGACAGAGCCCGACAGAGCCCGACAGGGCCCGACAGAGCCCGACAGAGCCCGACAGGGCCCGACAGGGCCCGACAGGGCCCGACAGGGCCCAGTAGAGCCCGACAGAGCCCGACAGAGCCCGACAGGGCCCGACAGGGCCCGACAGGGCCCGACAGAGCCCGACAGAGACCGACAGAGTCCAGTAGAGCCCGACAGGGCCCGACAGGGCCCGACAGGGCCCGACAGGGCCCAGAAGAGCCCGACAGAGCCCGACAGAGCCCGACAGAGCCCGACAGGGCCCGACAGAGCCGGACAGGGCCCGACAGAGCCGGACAGGGCCCAGTAGAGCCCGACAGAGCCTGACAGATCCCGACAGAGCCCGACAGGGCCCGACAGGGCCCGACAGGGCCCAGTAGAGCCCGACAGAGCCCGACAGGGCCCGACAGGGCCCGACAGGGCCCGACAGAGACCGACAGAGCCCGACAGGGCCCGACAGGGCCCGACAGGGCCCGACAGGGAACAGTACAGCCCAGTAGAGACCGACAGAGCCCGACAGAGCCCGACAGAGTCCGACAGGGCCCGACAGGGCCCAGTAGAGCCCGACAGAGCCCGACAGAGCCCGACAGAGCCCGACAGGGCCCGACAGGGAACAGTAGAGCCCAGTAGAGCCCGACAGAGCCCGACAGAGCCCGACAGGGCCCAGTAGAGCCCGACAGAGCCCGACAGAGCCCGACAGAGCCCGACAGAGCCCGACAGAGCCCGACAGGGCCCAGTAGAGCCCGACAGGGCCCGACAGGGCCCAGTAGAGCCCGACAGAGCCCGACAGGGCCCAGTAGAGCCCGACAGAGCCCGACAGAGCCCAACAGAGCCCGACAGAGCCCGACAGGGAACAGTAGAGCCCACTAGAGCCCGACAGAGCCCGACAGAGCCTGACAGAGCCCGACAGGGCCCGACAGGGCCCGACAGGTCCCGACAGGGCTCAGTAGAGCCCGACAGAGCCCGACAGAGCCCAGTAGAGCCCAGTAGAGCCCAGTAGAGCCCGACAGAGCCCGACAGGGCCCAACAGGGCCCAGTAGAGCCCAGTAGAGCCCGACAGAGCCCACTAGAGCCCGACAGAGCCCGACAGGGCCCGACAGGGCCCGACAGGGCCCAGTAGAGCCCGACAGAGCCCGACAGAGCCCGACAGAGCCCGACAGAGCCCAGCACAGCCCAGTAGAGCCCGACAGAGCCCGACAGAGTCTGACAGAGCCCGACAGAGCCCGACAGAGCCCAGTAGAGCCCGACAGAGCCCAGTAGAGCCCGACAGAGCCCGACAGAGCCCAGTAGAGCCCGACAGAGCCCGACAGAGTCTGACAGAGCCCGACAGAGCCCGACAGAGCCCGACAGAGCCCGACAGAGCCCAATAGAGCCCGACAGAGCCCGACAGAGCCCGACAGAGCCCGACAGAGCCCAGTAGAGCCCGACAGGGCCCGACAGGGCCCAGTAGAGCCCGACAGGGCCCGACAGGGCCCGACAGAGCCCGACAGGGCCCGACAGGGCCCAGTAGAGCCCGACAGGGCCCGACAGGGCCCAGTAGAGCCCGACAGGGCCCGACAGGGCCCGACAGGGCCCAGTAGAGCCCGACAGAGCCCGACAGAGCCCGACAGAGCCCGACAGGGCCCGACAGGGCCCAGTAGAGCCCGACAGGGCCCGACAGGGCCCGACAGGGCGCAGTAGAGCCCGACAGAGCCCGACAGAGCCCGACAGAGCCCGACAGAGCCCGACAGGGAACAGTAGAGCCCACTAGAGCCCGACAGAGCCCGACAGAGCCCGACAGGGCCCGACAGGGCTCGACAGGGCCCAGTAGAGCCCGACAGAGCCCGACAGAGCCCGACAGAGCCCGACAGAGCCCATTAGAGCCCAGTAGAGCCCGACAGAGCCCGACAGGGCCCAGTAGAGCCCGACAGAGCCCGACAGAGCCCGACAGGGCCCGACAGGGCCCGACAGGGAACAGTAGAGCCCGACAGAGCCCGACAGAGCCCAGTAGAGCCCAGTAGAGCCCGACAGAGCCCGACAGAGCCCGACAGAGCCCGACAGAGCCCGACAGAGCCCGACAGAGCCCGACAGAGCCCAGTAGAGCCCAGTAGAGCCCGACAGAGCCCAGTAGAGCCCAGTAGAGCCCGACAGAGCCCAGTAGAGCCCGACAGAGCCCGACAGAGCCCGACAGAGCCCGACAGAGCCCGACAGGGCCCGACAGGGCCCAGTAGAGCCCAGTAGAGCCCGACAGGGCCCGACAGGGCCCGACAGAGTCCGACAGAGCCCGACAGAGCCCGACAGAGCCAAGTAGAGCCCGACAGAGCCCGACAGGGCCCAGTAGAGCCCAGTAGAGCCCGACAGAGCCCGACAGGGCCCAACAGGGCCCAGTAGAGCCCAGTAGAGCCCGACAGAGCCCGACAGAGCCCGACAGAGCCCGACAGAGCCCAGTAGAGCCCGACAGAGCCCAGTAGAGCCCGACAGAGCCCGACAGAGCCCAGTAGAGCCCGACAGAGCCCAGTAGAGCCCGACAGGGCCCAGTAGAGCCCAGTAGAGCCCAGTAGAGCCCAGTAGAGCCCGACAGAGCCCAGTAGAGCCCGACAGAGCCCGACAGAGCCCGACAGGGCCCGACAGGGCCCGACAGGGCCCAGTAGAGCCCGACAGAGCCCGACAGAGCCCGATAGGGCCCGACAGGGAACAGTAGAGCCTGACAGAGCCCGACAGAGCCCGACAGAGCCCGACAGAGCCCAGTAGAGCCCGACAGAGCCCGACAGAGCCCAGTAGAGCCCGACAGAGCCCAGTAGAGCCCGACAGAGCCCGACAGGGCCCGACAGGGCCCAGTAGAGCCCGACAGAGCCCGACAGAGCCCGACAGAGCCCAGTAGAGCCCGACAGAGCCCAGCACAGCCCAGTAGAGCCCGACAGAGCCCGACAGAGCCCGACAAAGCCCGACAGAGCCCAGTAGAGCCCGACAGAGCCCGACAGAGCCCGACAGAGCCCGACAGGGCCCAGTAGAGCCAGACAGAGGCCAGTAGAGCCCGACAGAGCCCAGTAGAGCCCGAAAGAGCCCGACAGAGCCCAGTAGAGCCCGACAGAGCCCGACAGAGCCCGACAGAGCCCAGTAGAGCCCGACAGAGCCCGACAGAGCCCGACAGAGCCCAGTAGAGCCCGATAGGGCCCGACAGAGCCCAATAGAGCCCGACAGAGCCCGACAGAGCCCAGTAGAGCCCGACAGGGCCCGACAGGGCCCAGTAGAGCCCGACAGGGCCCGACAGGGCCCAGTAGAGCCCAGTAGAGCCCGACAGAGCCCGACAGAGCCCGACAGAGCCCGACAGAGCCCGACAGAGCCCAGTAGATCCCGACAGAGCCCTACAGAGCCCGACAGAGCCCGACAGAGCCCGACAGAGCCCGACAGAGCCCAGTAGAGCCCAGAAGAGCCCGACAGGGCCCGACAGGGCCCAACAGAGCCCGACAGAGCCCGACAGGGCCCGACAGGGCTCGACAGGGCCCGACAGGGCCCAGCACAGCCCAATAGAGCCCGACAGGGCCCGACAGGGCCCGACAGAGCCCGACAGGGCCCGAAAGGGCCAAGTAGAGCCCGACAGAGCCCGACAGAGCCCGACAGAGCCCGACAGGGCCCGACAGGGCCCAGCACAGCCCAATAGAGCCCGACAGGGCCCGACAGGGCCCGACAGGGCCCAGTAGAGCCCAGTAGAGCCCGACAGAGCCCGACAGAGGCCGACAGAGCCCAGTTTAGCCGAGTAGAGCCCGACAGAGCCCGACAGAGCCCGACAGAGCCCAGTAGAGCCCGACAGAGCCCGACAGAGCCCAGTAGAGCCTAGTAGAGCCCGACAGAGCCCAGTAGAGCCCGACAGAGCCCGACAGAGCCCGACAGGGCCCGACAGGGCCCGACAGGGAACAGTAGAGCCCAGTAGAGCCCGACAGAGCCCGACAGAGCCCGACAGAGCCCAGTAGAGCCCAGTAGAGCCCGACAGAGCCCGACAGAGCCCGACAGGGCCCAGTAGAGCCCGACAGAGCCCGACAGGGCCCGACAGGGCCCGACAGGGCCCAGTAGAGCCCGACAGAGCCCGACAGAGCCCGACAGGGCCCGACAGGGCCCGACAGGGCCCGACAGGGCCCAGTAGAGCCCGACAGATCCCGACAGAGCCCGACAGAGCCCGACAGAGCCCGACAGGGCCCAGTAGAGGCCGACAGAGACCGACAGATCCCGACAGGGCCCGACAGGGCCCAGTAGGGCCCAGTAGAGCCCAGTAGAGCCCGACAGAGTCCAGTAGAGCCCGACAGAGCCCGACAGGGCCCGACAGGGCCCGACAGAGCGCGACAGAGCCTGACAGGGCCCGACAGAGCCCAGTAGAGCCCAGTAGAGCCCAACAGGGCCCGACAGAGACCGACAGAGCCCGACAGAGCACGACAGAGCCCAGTAGAGCCCGACAGAGACCGACAGAGCCCGACAGGGAACAGTAGAGCCCAGTAGAGCCCGACAGAGCCCGACAGAGCCCGACAGAGCCCGACAGAGCCCGACAGAGCCCGACAGAGCCCGACAGGGCCCAGTAGAGGCCGACAGAGCCCGACAGAGCCCGACAGAGCCCGACAGAGCCCGACAGAGCCCAATAGAGCCCGACAGAGCCCGACAGGGCCCGACAGAGACCAATAGAGCCCGACAGAGCCCGACAGAGCCCGACAGAGCCAAATAGAGCCCGACAGAGCCCGACAGAGCCCGACAGAGCCCGACGGAGACCAATGCAGCCTGACAGAGCCCAATACAGCCCGACAGAGCCCGACAGAGCCCGACAGAGCCCGACAGAGCCCGACAGAGCCCGACAGAGCCCAGTAGAGCCCGACAGAGCCCAGTAGAGCCCGACAGATCCCAGTAGAGCCCGACAGAGCCCGACAGAGCCCGACAGAGCCCGACAGGGCCCGACAGGGCCCAGTAGAGCCCGACAGAGCCCGACAGAGCCCGACAGGGAACAGTAGAGCCCGACAGAGCCCGACAGAGCCCGACAGAGCCCGACAGAGCGCAATAGTGCCCGACAGAGCCCAGTAGAGCCCGACAGAGCCCGACAGAGCCCGACAGAGCCCGACAGGGCCCAGTAGAGCCCGACAGAGCCCGACAGAGCCCAGTAGAGCCCAATAGAGCCCGACAGGGCCCGACAGGGCCCGACAGGGCCCAGTAGAGCCCAGTAGAGCCCGACAGAGCCCGACAGGACCCGACAGGGCCCGACAGGGCCCAGTAGAGCCCGACAGAGCCCGACAGAGCCCAGTAGAGCCCGACAGAGCCCGACAGGGCCCGACAGGGCCCAGTAGAGCCCGACAGAGCCCGACAGAGCCCGACAGAGCCCAGTAGAGCCCGACAGAGCCCGACAGGGCCCGACAGGGCCCGACAGGGCCCGACAGAGCCCAGTAGAGCCCAGTAGAGCCCGACAGGGCCCGACAGAGCCCAGTAGGGCCCGACAGGGCCCAGTAGAGCCCAGTAGAGGCCGACAGAGCCCAGTAGAGCCCGACAGAGCCCGACAGAGCCCAGTAGAGCCCAGTAGAGCCCGACAGAGCCCGACAGAGCCCGACAGAGCCCGACAGAGCCCGACAGAGCCCGACAGAGCCCGACAGGGCCCAACAGGGCCCGACTGAGCCCGACTGAGCCCGACTGAGCCCGACTGAGCCCGACAGGGCCCGACAGGGCCCGACAGGGCCCGACAGGGCCCGACAGAGACCAATAGACCCCGACAGAGCCCGACAGAGCCCGACGGAGACCAGTGCAGCCTGACAGAGCCCAATACAGCCCGACAGAGCCCGACAGAGCCCAACAGAGCTTACACAGAGCCCGACAGAGCCCGACAGAGCCCGACAGAGCCCGACAGAGCCTGCACAGAGCCCGACAGAGCCCGACAGAGCCCGACAGAGCGCGACAGAGCCCGACAGAGCCCGACAGAGCCCGACAGAGCCTCAGAGAGCCCGACAGAGCCCGACAGAGCCCAACAGAGCCCAAAAGAGCCCAATAGAGCCCGACAGATCCTGACAGAGCCCGACAGAGCCCGACAGAGCCTGACAGAGCCCAATAGAGCCCGACAGATCCTGACAGAGCCCGACAGAGCCCGACAGAGCCCGACAGAGCCTACACAGAGCCCGACAGAGCCTGACAGAGCCCGACAGAGCCTGACAGAGCCCAATAGAGACCGACAGAGCCCGACAGAGCCCGACAGAGCCCAATAGAGCCCGACAGAGCCTGACAGAGCCCGACAGAGCCCGACAGAGCCCGACAGAGCCCAATAGAGCCCAATAGAGCCCGACAGATCCTGACAGAGCCCGACAGAGCCCGACAGAGCCCGACAGAGCCCGACAGAGCCCGACAGAGCCTACACAGAGCCCGACAGAGCCCAATAGAGCCCGACAGAGCCCGACAAAGCGCGACAGAGCCCGACAGAGCGCGACAGAGCCCGACAGAGCCCTGGGGAGGAATGGGGAGCCCTGAGGAACCAAGACACGTTCTGGGGAGCCCTGGGGAGGAATGGGGAGACCTCGGGCACCAGGACACGTTTTGGGGAGCTCTGGGGAGGAATGGGGAGCCCCGAAAAACAAAGGCACGTTTTGGGGAGCCCTGGGGAGGAATGGGGAGCTCTGGGGAACCAAAACATGTTTTGGGGAGCTCTGGGGAGGAATGGGGAGCCCCGAGAAACAAAGGCACGTTTTGGGGAGCCCTGGGGAGGAATGGGGAGACCTGCGGAACCAAGACACGTTTTGGGGAGCCCTGGGGAGGAATGGGAAGCTCTGGGGAACCAAGACACATTTTGGGGAGCTCTGGGGAGGAATGGGGAGCCCCGAGAAACAAAGGTACATTTTGGGGAGCCCTGGGGAGGAATGGGGAGCTCTGGGGAACCAAGACACGTTTTGGGGAGCTCTGGGGAGGAATGGGGAGATCTGGGGAACCAAGACATGTTTTGGGGAGCTCTGGGGAGGAATGGGGAGCCTTGGGGAACAAAGACACGTTTTGGGGAGCCCTGGGGAGGAATGGGGAGCTCTGGGGAACCAATACACGTTTTGGGGAGCTCTGGGGAGGAATGGGGAGCCCCGAAAAACAAAGGCACGTTTTGGGGAGCCCTGGGGAGGAATGGGGAGCTCTGGGGAACCAAGACACGTTTTGGGGAGCTCTGGGGAGGAATGGGGAGCCCCGAGAAACAAAGGCACGTTTTGGGGAGCCCTGGGGAGGAATGGGGAGCCCTGGGGAACCAAGACACGTTTTGGGGAGCCCTGGGGAGGAATGGGGAGCCCCGAGAAACAAAGACACGTTTTGGGGAGCCCTGGGGAGGAATGGGGAGCTCTGGGGAACCAAGACACATTTTGGGGAGCTCTGGGGAGGAATGGGGAGCCTTGAGAAACAACGACACGTTTTGGGGAGCCCTGGGGAGGAATGGGGAGCTCTGGGGAACCAAGACACGTTTTGGGGAGCCCTGGGGAGGAATGGGGAGACCTGGAGAACCAAGACACGTTTTGGGGAGCCATGGGGAGGAATGGGGAGCCCTGAGGAACCAAGACACGTTTTGGGGAGCCCTGGGGAGGAATGGGGAGCCCTGGGGAACCAAGACACGTTTTGGGGAGCACAGGGGAGAAATGGGGAGCCTTGGGGAACCAAGACACGTTTTGGGGAGCCCTGGGGAGGAATGGGGAGCTCTGGGGAACCAAGACACGTTTTGGGGAGCTCTGGGGAGGAATGGGGAGCCCCGAGAAACAAAGGCACGTTTTGGGGAGCCCTGGGGAGGAATGGGGAGCTCTGGGGAACCAAGACACGTTTTGGGGAGCTCTGGGGAGGAATCGGGAGCCCCGAAAAACAAAGGCACGTTTTGGGGAGCCCTGGGGAGGAATGGGGAGCTCTGGGGAACCAAGACACGTTTTGGGGAGCCCTGGGGAGTAATGGGGAGCCTTGGGGAACGAAGACACGTTTTGGGGAGCCCTGGGGAGGAATGGGGAGCCCCGAGAAACAAAGGCACGTTTAGGGGAGCCCTGGGGAGCAATGGGGAACCCCGAGGAAGGAAGACACGTTTTGGGGAGCCCTGGGGAGGAATGGGGAGCCCTGCGGAACCAAGACACGTTTTGGGGAGCCCTGGGGAGGAATGGGGAGCTCTGGGGAACCAAGACACATTCTGGGGAGCTCTGGGGAGGAATGGGGAGCCCCGAGAAACAAAGGCACGTTTTGGGGAGACCTGGGGAGGAATGGGGAGCCCTGGGGAACCAAGACACGTTTTGGGGAGCTCTGGGGAGGAATGGGGAGCTCTGGGGAACCAAGACACATTCTGGGGAGCTCTGGGGAGGAATGGGGAGCCCCGAGAAACAAAGGCACGTTTTGGGGAGCCCTGGGGAGGAATGGGGAGCTCTGGGGAACCAAGACACGTTTTGGGGAGCCCTGCGGAGGAATGGGGAGCCCTGGGGAACCAAGACACGTTTTGGGGAGCCCTGGGGAGGAATGGGGAGCTCTGGGGAACCAAGACACGTTTTGGGGAGCCCTGGGGAGGAATGGGGAGCTCTGGGGAACCAAGACATGTTTTGGGGAGCTCTGGGGAGGAATGGGGAGCCCCGAGAAACAAAGGCACGTTTTGGGGAGCCCTGGGGAGGAATGGGGAGCCCCGAGAAACAAAGGCACGTTCTGGGGAGCCCTGGGGAGGAATGGGGAGACCTGCGGAACCAAGACACGTTTTGGGGAGCCCTGGGGAGGAATGGGGAGCCCTGGGGAACCAAGACACGTTTTGGGGAGCTCTGGGGAGCAATGGGGAGCCCCGAAAAACAAAGGCACGTTTTGGGGAGCCCTGGGGAGGAATGGGGAGCTCTGGGGAACCAAGACACGTTTTGGGGAGCTCTGGGGAGGAATGGGGAGCATCGAGAAACAAAGGAACGTTTTGGGGAGCCCTGGGGAGGAATGGGGAGCTCTGGGGAACCAAGACACGTTTTGGGGAGCTCTGGGGAGGAATGGGGAGCCCCGAGAAATAAAGGCACGTTTTGGGGAGCCCTGGGGAGGAATGGGGAGCTCTGGGGAACCAAGACACGTTTTGGGGAGCCCTGGGGAGGAATGGGGAGCCTTGGGGAACCAAGACACATTTTGGGGAGCCCTGGGGAGGAATGGGGAGCCCCGAGAAAAAAAGACACGTTTTGGGGAGCCCTGGGGAGCAATGGGGAACCCCGAGGAAGGAAGACACGTTTTGGGGAGCCCTGAGGAACCAAGACACGTTCTGGGGAGCCCTGGGGAGGAATGGGGAGCTCTGGGGAACCAAGACACTTTTTGGGGAGCCCTGGGGAGGAATGGGGAGCCTTGGGGAACCAAGACACGTTTTGGGGAGCCCTGGGGAGGAATGGGGAGCTCTGGGGAACCAAGACACATTTTGGGGAGCTCTGGGGAGGAATGGGGAGCCCCGAGAAACAAAGGCACGTTTTGGGGAGCCCTGGGGAGGAATGGGGAGCTCTGGGGAACCAAGACACGTTTTGGGGAGCCCTGGGGAGGAATGGGGAGCACCGACAAACAAAGGTACGTTTTGGGGAGCCCTGGGGAGGAATGGGGAGCTCTGGGGAACCAAGACACATTCTGGGGAGCTCTGGGGAGGAATGGGAGCCCCGAGAAACAAAGGCACGTTTTGGGGAGCCCTGGGGAGGAATGGAGAGCTCTGGGGAACCAAGACACGTTTTGGGGAGCCCTGGGGAGGAATGGGGAGCTCTGGGGAACCAAGACACGTTTTGGGGAGCTCTGGGGAGGAATCGGGAGCCCCGAAAAACAAAGGCACGTTTTGGGGAGCCCTGGGGAGGAATGGGGAGCTCTGGGGAACCAAGACACGTTTTGGGGAGCCCTGGGGAGGAATGGGGAGTCTTGGGGAACGAAGACACGTTTTGGGGAGCCCTGGGGAGGAATGGGGAGCCCCGAGAAACAAAGGCACGTTTTGGGGAGCCCTGGGGAGCAATGGGGAACCCCGAGGAAGGAAGACACGTTTTGGGGAGCCCTGGGGAGGAATGGGGAGCCCTGCGGAACCAAGACACGTTTTGGGGAGCCCTGGGGAGGAATGGGGAGCTCTGGGGAACTAAGACACATTCTGGGGAGCTCTGGGGAGGAATGGGGAGCCCCGAGAAACAAAGGCACGTTTTGGGGAGACCTGGGGAGGAATGGGGAGCCCTGGGGAACCAAGACACGTTTTGGGGAGCCC
Source organism: Caloenas nicobarica (assembly GCF_036013445.1). Classification (NCBI taxonomy): domain Eukaryota; kingdom Metazoa; phylum Chordata; class Aves; order Columbiformes; family Columbidae; genus Caloenas; species Caloenas nicobarica. The sequence goes on from NW_027017197.1 coordinate 191,308, forward strand.
TGAGGAACCAAGACACGTTCTGGGGAGCCCTGGGGAGGAATGGGGAGCTCTGGGGAACCAAGACACGTTTTGGGGAGCCCTGGGGAGGAATGGGGAGCCCCGAGAAACAAAGGCACGTTTTGGGGAGCCCTGGGGAGGAATGGGGAGCTCTGGGGAACCAAGACACGTTTTGGGGAGCCCTGCGGAGGAATGGGGAGCCCTGGGGAACCAAGACACGTTTTGGGGAGCCCTGGGGAGGAATGGGGAGCTCTGGGGAACCAAGACACGTTTTGGGGAGCCCTGGGGAGGAATGGGGAGCTCTGGGGAACCAAGACATGTTTTGGGGAGCTCTGGGGAGGAATAGGGAGCCCCGAGAAACAAAGGCACGTTTTGGGGAGCCCTGGGGAGGAATGGGGAGCCCTGAGGAAGCAAGACACGTTCTGGGGAGCCCTGGGGAGGAATGGGGAGACCTGCGGAACCAAGACACGTTTTGGGGAGCCCTGGGGAGGAATGGGGAGCCCTGGGGAACCAAGACACGTTTTGGGGAGCTCTGGGGAGGAATGGGGAGCCCCGAAAAACAAAGGCACGTTTTGGGGAGCCCTGGGGAGGAATGGGGAGCTCTGGGGAACCAAGACACGTTTTGGGGATCTCTGGGGAGGAATGGGGAGCATCGAGAAACAAAGGAACATTTTGGGGAGCCCTGGGGAGGAATGGGGAGCTCTGGGGAACCAAGACACGTTTTGGGGAGCTCTGGGGAGGAATGGGGAGCCCCGAGAAATAAAGGCACGTTTTGGGGAGCCCTGGGGAGGAATGGGGAGCTCTGGGGAACCAAGACACGTTTTGGGGAGCCCTGGGGAGGAATGGGGAGCCTTGGGGAACCAAGACACGTTTTGGGGAGCCCTGGGGAGGAATGGGGAGCCCCGAGAAAAAAAGACACGTTTTGGGGAGCCCTGGGGAGCAATGGGGAACCCCGAGGAAGGAAGACACGTTTTGGGGAGCCCTGAGGAACCAAGACACGTTCTGGGGAGCCCTGGGGAGGAATGGGGAGCTCTGGGGAACCAAGACACGTTTTGGGGAGCCCTGGGGAGGAATGGGGAGCCTTGGGGAACCAAGACACGTTTTGGGGAGCCCTGGGGAGGAATGGGGAGCTCTGGGGAACCAAGACACATTTTGGGGAGCTCTGGGGAGGAATGGGGAGCCCCGAGAAACAAAGGCACGTTTTGGGGAGCCCTGGGGAGGAATGGGGAGCTCTGGGGAACCAAGACACGTTTTGGGGAGCCCTGGGGAGGAATGGGGAGCACCGACAAACAAAGGTACGTTTTGGGGAGCCCTGGGGAGGAATGGGGAGCTCTGGGGAACCAAGACACATTCTGGGGAGCTCTGGGGAGGAATGGGAGCCCCGAGAAACAAAGGCACGTTTTGGGGAGCCCTGGGGAGGAATGGGGAGCTCTGGGGAACCAAGACACGTTTTGGGGAGCCCTGGGGAGGAATGGGGAGCCCTGGGGAAACAAGACACGTTTTGGGGAGCCCTGGGGAGGAATGGGGAGCTCTGGGGAACCAAGACACGTTTTGGGGAGCCCTGGGGAGGAATGGGGAGCCCCGAGAAACAAGGGCACGTTTTGGGGAGCCCTGGGGAGGAATGGGGAGCTCTGGGGAACCAAGACACGTTTTGGGGAGCCCTGGGGAGGAATGGGGAGCCCTGGGGAACCAAGACATGTTTTGGGGAGCCCTGGGGAGGAATGGGGAGCTCTGGGGAACCAAGACACGTTTTGAGGAGCCCTGGGGTGGAATGGGGAGCTCTGGGGAACCAAGACATGTTTTGGGGAGCTCTGGGGAGGAATGGGGAGCCCCGAGAAACAAAGGCACGTTTTGGGGAGCCCTGGGGAGGAATGGGGAGCCCTGAGGAACCAAGACACGTTCTGGGGAGCCCTGGGGAGGAATGGGGAGCTCTGGGGAACCAAGACACGTTTTGGGGAGCCCTGGGGAGGAATGGGGAGCCCTGAGGAACCAAGACACGTTCTTGGGAGCCCTGGGGAGGAATGGGGAGACCTGCGGAACCAAGACACGTTTTGGGGAGCCCTGGGGAGGAATGGGGAGCCCTGGGGAACCAAGACACGTTTTGGGGAGCTCTGGGGAGGAATGGGGAGCCCCGAAAAACAAAGGCACGTTTTGGGGAGCCCTGGGGAGGAATGGGGAGCTCTGGGGAACCAAGACACGTTTTGGGGAGCTCTGGGGAGGAATGGGGAGCCCCGAGAAACAAAGGCACGTTTTGGGGAGCCCTGGGGAGGAATGGGGAGCTCTGGGGAACCAAGACACGTTTTGGGGAGCTCTGGGGAGGAATGGGGAGCCCCGAGAAACAAAGGCACGTTTTGGGGAGCCCTGGGGAGGAATGGGGAGCTCTGGGGAACCAAGACACGTTTTGGGGAGCCCTGGGGAGGAATGGGGAGCCTTGGGGAACCAAGACACGTTTTGGGGAGCCCTGGGGAGGAATGGGGAGCCCCGAGAAACAAAGACACGTTTTGGGGAGCCCTGGGGAGCAATGGGGAACCCCGAGGAAGGAAGACACGTTTTGGGGAGCCCTGAGGAACCAGGACACGTTCTGGGGAGCCCTGGGGAGGAATGGGGAACTCTGGGGAACCAAGACACGTTTTGGGGAGCCCTGGGGAGGAATGGGGAGCCCTGGAGAACCAAGACACGTTTTGGGGAGCCCTGGGGAGGAATGGGGAGCCCCGAGAGAAAAAGACACGTTTTGGGGAGCCCTGGGGAGCAATGGGGAACCCCGAGGAAGGAAGACACGTTTTGGGGAGCCCTGAGGAACCAAGACACGTTCTGGGGAGCCCTGGGGAGGAATGGGGAGCTCTAGGGAACCAAGACACGTTTTGGGGAGCCCTGGGGAGGAATGGGGAGCCTTGGGGAACCAAGACACGTTTTGGGGAGCCCTGGGGAGGAATGGGGAGCTCTGGGGAACCAAGACACATTTTGGGGAGCTCTGGGGAGGAATAGGGAGCCCCGAGAAACAAAGGCACGTTTTGGGGAGCCCTGGGGAGGAATGGGGAGCTCTGGGGAACCAAGACACGTTTTGGGGAGCCCTGGGGAGGAATGGGGAGCACCGAGAAACAAAGGTACGTTTTGGGGAGCCCTGGGGCAGAATGGGGAGCTCTGGGGAACCAAGACACATTCTGGGGAGCTCTGGGGAGGAATGGGGAGCCCCGAGAAACAAAGGCACGTTTTGGGAAGCCCTGGGGAACCAAGACACGTTTTGGGGAGCCCTGGGGAGGAATGGGGAGCCCTGGGGAAACAAGACACGTTTTGGGGAGCCCTGGGGAGGAATGGGGAGCTCTGGGGAACCAAGACACGTTTTGGGGAGCCCTGGGGAGGAATGGGAGCCCTGGGGAATCAAGACACCTTTTGGGGAGCCCTGGGGAGGAATGGGGAGCCTTGGGGAACCAAGACACATTTTGCGGAGCTCTGGGGAGGAATGGGGAGCCCCGAGAAACAAAGGCACGTTTTGGGGAGCCCTGGGGAGGAATGGGGAGCTCTGGGGAACCAAGACACGTTTTGGGGAGCCCTGCGGAGGAATGGGGAGACCTGCGGAACCAAGACACGTTTTGGGGAGCCCTGGGGAGGAATGGGGAGCTCTGGGGAACCAAGACACGTTTTGGGGAGCCCTGGGGAGTAATGGGGAGCCTTGGGGAACGAAGACACGTTTTGGGGAGCCCTGGGGAGGAATGGGGAGCCCCGAGAAACAAAGGCACGTTTTGGGGAGCCCTGGGGAGCAATGGGGAACCCCGAGGAAGGAAGACACGTTTTGGGGAGCCCTGGGGAGGAATGGGGAGCCCTGGGGAACCAAGACACGTTTTGGGGAGCCCGGGGGAGGAATGGGGAGCTCTGGGGAACCAAGACACATTTTGGGGAGCTCTGGGGAGGAATGGGGAGCCCCGAGAAACAAAGGCACGTTTTGGGGAGCCCTGGGGAGGAATGGGGAGCTCTGGGGAACCAAGACACGTTTTGGGGAGCCCTGGGGAGGAATGGGGAGCCTTGGGGAACCAAGACACGTTTTGGGGAGCCCTGGGGAGGAATGGGGAGCTCTGGGGAACCAAGACACGTTTTGAGGAGCCCTGGGGTGGAATGGGGAGCTCTGGGGAACCAAGACATGTTTTGGGGAGCTCTGGGGAGGAATGGGGAGCCCCGAGAAACAAAGGCACGTTTTGGGGAGCCCTGGGGAGGAATGGGGAGCCCTGAGGAAGCAAGACACGTTCTGGGGAGCCCTGGGGAGGAATGGGGAGACCTGCGGAACCAAGACACGTTTTGGGGAGCCCTGGGGAGGAATGGGGAGCCCTGAGGAACCAAGACACGTTCTTGGGAGCCCTGGGGAGGAATGGGGAGACCTGCGGAACCAAGACACGTTTTGGGGAGCCCTGGGGAGGAATGGGGAGCCCTGGGGAACCAAGACACGTTTTGGGGAGCTCTGGGGAGGAATGGGGAGCCCCGAAAAACAAAGGCGCGTTTTGGGGAGCCCTGGGGAGGAATGGGGAGCTCTGGGGAACCAAGACACGTTTTGGGGAGCTCTGGGGAGGAATGGGGAGCCCCGAGAAACAAAGGCACGTTTTGGGGAGCCCTGGGGAGGAATGGGGAGCTCTGGGGAACCAAGACACGTTTTGGGGAGCTCTGGGGAGGAATGGGGAGCCCCGAGAAACAAAGGCACGTTTTGGGGAGCCCTGGGGAGGAATGGGGAGCTCTGGGGAACCAAGACACATTTTGGGGAGCCCTGGGGAGGAATGGGGAGCCTTGGGGAACCAAGACACGTTTTGGGGAGCCCTGGGGAGGAATGGGGAGCCCCGAGAAACAAAGACACGTTTTGGGGAACCCTGGGGAGCAATGGGGAACCCCGAGGAAGGAAGACACGTTTTGGGGAGCCCTGAGGAACCAGGACACGTTCTGGGGAGCCCTGGGGAGGAATGGGGAGCTCTGGGGAACCAAGACACGTTTTGGGGAGCCCTGGGGAGGAATGGGGAGCCCTGGAGAACCAAGACACGTTTTGGGGAGCCCTGGGGAGGAATGGGGAGCCCCGAGAAAAAAAGACACGTTTTGGGGAGCCCTGGGGAGCAATGGGGAACCTCGAGGAAGGAAGACACGTTTTGGGGAGCCCTGAGGAACCAAGACACGTTCTGGGGAGCCCTGGGGAGGAATGGGGAGCTCTGGGGAACCAAGACACGTTTTGGGGAGCCCTGGGGAGGAATGGGGAGCCTTGGGGAACCAAGACACGTTTTGGGGAGCCCTGGGGAGGAATGGGGAGCTCTGGGGAACCAAGACACATTTTGGGGAGCTCTGGGGAGGAATAGGGAGCCCCGAGAAACAAAGGCACGTTTTGGGGAGCCCTGGGGAGAAATGGGGAGCTCTGGGGAACCAAGACACGTTTTGGGGAGCCCTGGGGAGGAATGGGGAGCCCCGAGAAACAAAGGTACGTTTTGGGGAGCCCTGGGGCGGAATGGGGAGCTCTGGGGAACCAAGACACATTCTGGGGAGCTCTGGGGAGGAATGGGGAGCCCCGAGAAACAAAGGCACGTTTTGGGAAGCCCTGGGGAGGAATGGGGAGCTCTGGGGAACCAAGACACGTTTTGGGGAGCCCTGGGGAGGAATGGGGAGCCCTGGGGAAACAAGACACGTTTTGGGGAGCCCTGGGGAGGAATGGGGAGCTCTGGGGAACCAAGACACGTTTTGGGGAGCCCTGGGGAGGAATGGGAGCCCTGGGGAACCAAGACACGTTTTGGGGAGCCCTGGGGAGGAATGGGGAGCCCCGAGAAAAAAAGACACGTTTTGGGGAGCCCTGGGGAGGAATGGGGAGCCCTGAGGAAGCAAGACACGTTCTGGGGAGCCCTGGGGAGGAATGGGGAGACCTGCGGAACCAAGACACGTTTTGGGGAGCCCTGGGGAGGAATGGGGAGCCCTGGGGAACCAAGACACGTTTTGGGGAGCTCTGGGGAGCAATGGGGAGCCCCGAAAAACAAAGGCACGTTTTGGGGAGCCCTGGGGAGGAATGGGGAGCTCTGGGGAACCAAGACACGTTTTGGGGAGCTCTGGGGAGGAATGGGGAGCATCGAGAAACAAAGGAACATTTTGGGGAGCCCTGGGGAGGAATGGGGAGCTCTGGGGAACCAAGACACGTTTTGGGGAGCTCTGGGGAGGAATGGGGAGCCCCGAGAAATAAAGGCACGTTTTGGGGAGCCCTGGGGAGGAATGGGGAGCTCTGGGGAACCAAGACACGTTTTGGGGAGCCCTGGGGAGGAATGGGGAGCCTTGGGGAACCAAGACACGTTTTGGGGAGCCCTGGGGAGGAATGGGGAGCCCCGAGAAAAAAAGACACGTTTTGGGGAGCCCTGGGGAGCAATGGGGAACCCCGAGGAAGGAAGACACGTTTTGGGGAGCCCTGAGGAACCAAGACACGTTCTGGGGAGCCCTGGGGAGGAATGGGGAGCTCTGGGGAACCAAGACACGTTTTGGGGAGCCCTGGGGAGGAATGGGGAGCCTTGGGGAACCAAGACACGTTTTGGGGAGCCTTGGGGAGGAATGGGGAGCTCTGGGGAACCAAGACACATTTTGGGGAGCTCTGGGGAGGAATGGGGAGCCCCGAGAAACAAAGGCACGTTTTGGGGAGCCCTGGGGAGGAATGGGGAGCTCTGGGGAACCAAGACACGTTTTGGGGAGCCCTGGGGAGGAATGGGGAGCACCGACAAACAAAGGTACGTTTTGGGGAGCCCTGGGGAGGAATGGGGAGCTCTGGGGAACCAAGACACATTCTGGGGAGCTCTGGGGAGGAATGGGAGCCCCGAGAAACAAAGGCACGTTTTGGGGAGCCCTGGGGAGGAATGGGGAGCTCTGGGGAACCAAGACACGTTTTGGGGAGCCCTGGGGAGGAATGGGGAGCCCTGGGGAAACAAGACACGTTTTGGGGAGCCCTGGGGAGGAATGGGGAGCTCTGGGGAACCAAGACACGTTTTGGGGAGCCCTGGGGAGGAATGGGAGCCCTGGGGAATCAAGACACCTTTTGGGGAGCCCTGGGGAGGAATGGGGAGCCTTGGGGAACCAAGACACATTTTGCGGAGCTCTGGGGAGGAATGGGGAGCCCCGAGAAACAAAGGCACGTTTTGGGGAGCCCTGGGGAGGAATGGGGAGCTCTGGGGAACCAAGACACGTTTTGGGGAGCCCTGGGGAGGAATGGGGAGCCTTGGGGAACCAAGACACGTTTTGGGGAGCCCTGGGGAGGAATGGGGAGCTCTGGGGAATCAAGACACGTTTTGGGGAGCCCTGGGGAGTAATGGGGAGCCTTGGGGAACGAAGACACGTTTTGGGGAGCCCTGGGGAGGAATGGGGAGCCCCGAGAAACAAAGGCGCGTTTTGGGGAGCCCTGGGGAGCAATGGGGAACCCCGAGGAAGGAAGACACGTTTTGGGGAGCCCTGGGGAGGAATGGGGAGCCCTGCGGAACCAAGACACGTTTTGGGGAGCCCTGGGGAGGAATGGGGAGCTCTGGGGAACCAAGACACATTTTGGGGAGCTCTGGGGAGGAATGGGGAGCCCCGAGAAACAAGGGCACGTTTTGGGGAGCCCTGGGGAGGAATGGGGAGCTCTGGGGAACCAAGACACGTTTTGGGGAGCCCTGGGGAGGAATGGGGAGCCCTGGGGAACCAAGACACGTTTTGGGGAGCCCTGGGGAGGAATGGGGAGCTCTGGGGAACCAAGACACGTTTTGAGGAGCCCTGGGGTGGAATGGGGAGCTCTGGGGAACCAAGACATGTTTTGGGGAGCTCTGGGGAGGAATGGGGAGCCCCGAGAAACAAAGGCACGTTTTGGGGAGCCCTGGGGAGGAATGGGGAGCTCTGGGGAACCAAGACACGTTCTGGGGAGCCCTGGGGAGGAATGGGGAGCTCTGGGGAACCAAGACACGTTTTGGGGAGCCCTGGGGAGGAATGGGGAGCCCTGAGGAACCAAGACACGTTCTTGGGAGCCCTGGGGAGGAATGGGGAGACCTGCGGAACCAAGACACGTTTTGGGGAGCCCTGGGGAGGAATGGGGAGCTCTGGGGAACCAAGACACGTTTTGGGGAGCTCTGGGGAGGAATGGGGAGCCCCGAAAAACAAAGGCACGTTTTGGGGAGCCCTGGGGAGGAATGGGGAGCTCTGGGGAACCAAGACACGTTTTGGGGAGCTCTGGGGAGGAATGGGGAGCCCCGAGAAACAAAGGCACGTTTTGGGGAGCCCTGGGGAGGAATGGGGAGCTCTGGGGAACCAAGACACGTTTTGGGGAGCCCTGGGGAGGAATGGGGAGCCTTGGGGAACCAAGACACGTTTTGGGGAGCCCTGGGGAGGAATGGGGAGCCCCGAGAAACAAAGACACGTTTTGGGGAGCCCTGGGGAGCAATGGGGAACCCCGAGGAAGGAAGACACGTTTTGGGGAGCCCTGAGGAACCAGGACACATTCTGGGGAGCCCTGGGGAGGAATGGGGAACTCTGGGGAACCAAGACACGTTTTGGGGAGCCCTGGGGAGGAATGGGGAGCCCTGGAGAACCAAGACACGTTTTGGGGAGCCCTGGGGAGGAATGGGGAGCCCCGAGAGAAAAAGACACGTTTTGGGGAGCCCTGGGGAGCAATGGGGAACCCCGAGGAAGGAAGACACGTTTTGGGGAGCCCTGAGGAACCAAGACACGTTCTGGGGAGCCCTGGGGAGGAATGGGGAGCTCTGGGGAACCAAGACACGTTTTGGGGAGCCCTGGGGAGGAATGGGGAGCCTTGGGGAACCAAGACACGTTTTGGGGAGCCCTGGGGAGGAATGGGGAGCTCTGGGGAACCAAGACACATTTTGGGGAGCTCTGGGGAGGAATAGGGAGCCCCGAGAAACAAAGGCACGTTTTGGGGAGCCCTGGGGAGGAATGGGGAGCTCTGGGGAACCAAGACACGTTTTGGGGAGCCCTGGGGAGGAATGGGGAGCACCGAGAAACAAAGGTACGTTTTGGGGAGCCCTGGGGCGGAATGGGGAGCTCTGGGGAACCAAGACACATTCTGGGGAGCTCTGGGGAGGAATGGGGAGCCCCGAGAAACAAAGGCACGTTTTGGGAAGCCCTGGGGAGGAATGGGGAGCTCTGGGGAACCAAGACACGTTTTGGGGAGCCCTGGGGAGGAATGGGGAGCCCTGGGGAAACAAGACACGTTTTGGGGAGCCCTGGGGAGGAATGGGGAGCTCTGGGGAACCAAGACACGTTTTGGGGAGCCCTGGGGAGGAATGGGAGCCCTGGGGAATCAAGACACCTTTTGGGGAGCCCTGGGGAGGAATGGGGAGCCTTGGGGAACCAAGACACATTTTGCGGAGCTCTGGGGAGGAATGGGGAGCCCCGAGAAACAAAGGCACGTTTTGGGGAGCCCTGGGGAGGAATGGGGAGCTCTGGGGAACCAAGACACGTTTTGGGGAGCCCTGCGGAGGAATGGGGAGACCTGCGGAACCAAGACACGTTTTGGGGAGCCCTGGGGAGGAATGGGGAGCTCTGGGGAACCAAGACACGTTTTGGGGAGCCCTGGGGAGTAATGGGGAGCCTTGGGGAACGAAGACACGTTTTGGGGAGCCCTGGGGAGGAATGGGGAGCCCCGAGAAACAAAGGCACGTTTTGGGGAGCCCTGGGGAGCAATGGGGAACCCCGAGGAAGGAAGACACGTTTTGGGGAGCCCTGGGGAGGAATGGGGAGCCCTGGGGAACCAAGACACGTTTTGGGGAGCCCTGGGGAGGAATGGGGAGCTCTGGGGAACCAAGACACATTTTGGGGAGCTCTGGGGAGGAATGGGGAGCCCCGAGAAACAAAGGCACGTTTTGGGGAGCCCTGGGGAGGAATGGGGAGCTCTGGGGAACCAAGACACGTTTTGGGGAGCCCTGGGGAGGAATGGGGAGCCTTGGGGAACCAAGACACGTTTTGGGGAGCCCTGGGGAGGAATGGGGAGCTCTGGGGAACCAAGACACGTTTTGAGGAGCCCTGGGGTGGAATGGGGAGCTCTGGGGAACCAAGACATGTTTTGGGGAGCTCTGGGGAGGAATGGGGAGCCCCGAGAAACAAAGGCACGTTTTGGGGAGCCCTGGGGAGGAATGGGGAGCCCTGAGGAAGCAAGACACGTTCTGGGGAGCCCTGGGGAGGAATGGGGAGACCTGCGGAACCAAGACACGTTTTGGGGAGCCCTGGGGAGGAATGGGGAGCCCTGAGGAACCAAGACACGTTCTTGGGAGCCCTGGGGAGGAATGGGGAGACCTGCGGAACCAAGACACGTTTTGGGGAGCCCTGGGGAGGAATGGGGAGCCCTGGGGAACCAAGACACGTTTTGGGGAGCTCTGGGGAGGAATGGGGAGCCCCGAAAAACAAAGGCGCGTTTTGGGGAGCCCTGGGGAGGAATGGGGAGCTCTGGGGAACCAAGACACGTTTTGGGGAGCTCTGGGGAGGAATGGGGAGCCCCGAGAAACAAAGGCACGTTTTGGGGAGCCCTGGGGAGGAATGGGGAGCTCTGGGGAACCAAGACACGTTTTGGGGAGCTCTGGGGAGGAATGGGGAGCCCCGAGAAACAAAGGCACGTTTTGGGGAGCCCTGGGGAGGAATGGGGAGCTCTGGGGAACCAAGACACATTTTGGGGAGCCCTGGGGAGGAATGGGGAGCCTTGGGGAACCAAGACACGTTTTGGGGAGCCCTGGGGAGGAATGGGGAGCCCCGAGAAACAAAGACACGTTTTGGGGAACCCTGGGGAGCAATGGGGAACCCCGAGGAAGGAAGACACGTTTTGGGGAGCCCTGAGGAACCAGGACACGTTCTGGGGAGCCCTGGGGAGGAATGGGGAGCTCTGGGGAACCAAGACACGTTTTGGGGAGCCCTGGGGAGGAATGGGGAGCCCTGGAGAACCAAGACACGTTTTGGGGAGCCCTGGGGAGGAATGGGGAGCCCCGAGAAAAAAAGACACGTTTTGGGGAGCCCTGGGGAGCAATGGGGAACCTCGAGGAAGGAAGACACGTTTTGGGGAGCCCTGAGGAACCAAGACACGTTCTGGGGAGCCCTGGGGAGGAATGGGGAGCTCTGGGGAACCAAGACACGTTTTGGGGAGCCCTGGGGAGGAATGGGGAGCCTTGGGGAACCAAGACACGTTTTGGGGAGCCCTGGGGAGGAATGGGGAGCTCTGGGGAACCAAGACACATTTTGGGGAGCTCTGGGGAGGAATAGGGAGCCCCGAGAAACAAAGGCACGTTTTGGGGAGCCCTGGGGAGAAATGGGGAGCTCTGGGGAACCAAGACACGTTTTGGGGAGCCCTGGGGAGGAATGGGGAGCCCCGAGAAACAAAGGTACGTTTTGGGGAGCCCTGGGGCGGAATGGGGAGCTCTGGGGAACCAAGACACATTCTGGGGAGCTCTGGGGAGGAATGGGGAGCCCCGAGAAACAAAGGCACATTTTGGGAAGCCCTGGGGAGGAATGGGGAGCTCTGGGGAACCAAGACACGTTTTGGGGAGCCCTGGGGAGGAATGGGGAGCCCTGGGGAAACAAGACACGTTTTGGGGAGCCCTGGGGAGGAATGGGGAGCTCTGGGGAACCAAGACACGTTTTGGGGAGCCCTGGGGAGGAATGGGAGCCCTGGGGAACCAAGACACGTTTTGGGGAGCCCTGGGGAGGAATGGGGAGCCCCGAGAAAAAAAGACACGTTTTGGGGAGCCCTGGGGAGCAATGGGGAACCTCGAGGAAGGAAGACACGTTTTGGGGAGCCCTGAGGAACCAAGACACGTTCTGGGGAGCCCTGGGGAGGAATGGGGAGCTCTGGGGAACCAAGACACGTTTTGGGGAGCCCTGGGGAGGAATGGGGAGCCTTGGGGAACCAAGACACGTTTTGGGGAGCCCTGGGGAGGAATGGGGAGCTCTGGGGAACCAAGACACATTTTGGGGAGCTCTGGGGAGGAATAGGGAGCCCCGAGAAACAAAGGCACGTTTTGGGGAGCCCTGGGGAGAAATGGGGAGCTCTGGGGAACCAAGACACGTTTTGGGGAGCCCTGGGGAGGAATGGGGAGCCCCGAGAAACAAAGGTACGTTTTGGGGAGCCCTGGGGCGGAATGGGGAGCTCTGGGGAACCAAGACACATTCTGGGGAGCTCTGGGGAGGAATGGGGAGCCCCGAGAAACAAAGGCACGTTTTGGGAAGCCCTGGGGAGGAATGGGGAGCTCTGGGGAACCAAGACACGTTTTGGGGAGCCCTGGGGAGGAATGGGGAGCCCTGGGGAAACAAGACACGTTTTGGGGAGCCCTGGGGAGGAATGGGGAGCTCTGGGGAACCAAGACACGTTTTGGGGAGCTCTGGGGAGGAATGGGGAGCCCCGAGAAACAAAGGCACGTTTTGGGGAGCCCTGGGGAGGAATGGGGAGCTCTGGGGAACCAAGACACGTTTTGGGGAGCCCTGGGGAGGAATGGGGAGCCTTGGGGAACCAAGACACGTTTTGGGGAGCCCTGGGGAGGAATGGGGAGCCCCGAGAAACAAAGACACGTTTTGGGGAGCCCTGGGGAGCAATGGGGAACCCCGAGGAAGGAAGACACGTTTTGGGGAGCCCTGAGGAACCAGGACACGTTCTGGGGAGCCCTGGGGAGGAATGGGGAACTCTGGGGAACCAAGACACGTTTTGGGGAGCCCTGGGGAGGAATGGGGAGCCCTGGAGAACCAAGACACGTTTTGGGGAGCCCTGGGGAGGAATGGGGAGCCCCGAGAGAAAAAGACACGTTTTGGGGAGCCCTGGGGAGCAATGGGGAACCCCGAGGAAGGAAGACACGTTTTGGGGAGCCCTGAGGAACCAAGACACATTCTGGGGAGCCCTGGGGAGGAATGGGGAGCTCTGGGGAACCAAGACACGTTTTGGGGAGCCCTGGGGAGGAATGGGGAGCCTTGGGGAACCAAGACACGTTTTGGGGAGCCCTGGGGAGGAATGGGGAGCTCTGGGGAACCAAGACACATTTTGGGGAGCTCTGGGGAGGAATAGGGAGCCCCGAGAAACAAAGGCACGTTTTGGGGAGCCCTGGGGAGGAATGGGGAGCTCTGGGGAACCAAGACACGTTTTGGGGAGCCCTGGGGAGGAATGGGGAGCACCGAGAAACAAAGGTACGTTTTGGGGAGCCCTGGGGCGGAATGGGGAGCTCTGGGGAACCAAGACACATTCTGGGGAGCTCTGGGGAGGAATGGGGAGCCCCGAGAAACAAAGGCACGTTTTGGGAAGCCCTGGGGAGGAATGGGGAGCTCTGGGGAACCAAGACACGTTTTGGGGAGCCCTGGGGAGGAATGGGGAGCCCTGGGGAAACAAGACACGTTTTGGGGAGCCCTGGGGAGGAATGGGGAGCTCTGGGGAACCAAGACACGTTTTGGGGAGCCCTGGGGAGGAATGGGAGCCCTGGGGAATCAAGACACCTTTTGGGGAGCCCTGGGGAGGAATGGGGAGCCTTGGGGAACCAAGACACATTTTGCGGAGCTCTGGGGAGGAATGGGGAGCCCCGAGAAACAAAGGCACGTTTTGGGGAGCCCTGGGGAGGAATGGGGAGCTCTGGGGAACCAAGACACGTTTTGGGGAGCCCTGCGGAGGAATGGGGAGACCTGCGGAACCAAGACACGTTTTGGGGAGCCCTGGGGAGGAATGGGGAGCTCTGGGGAACCAAGACACGTTTTGGGGAGCCCTGGGGAGTAATGGGGAGCCTTGGGGAACGAAGACACGTTTTGGGGAGCCCTGGGGAGGAATGGGGAGCCCCGAGAAACAAAGGCACGTTTTGGGGAGCCCTGGGGAGCAATGGGGAACCCCGAGGAAGGAAGACACGTTTTGGGGAGCCCTGGGGAGGAATGGGGAGCCCTGGGGAACCAAGACACGTTTTGGGGAGCCCTGGGGAGGAATGGGGAGCTCTGGGGAACCAAGACACATTTTGGGGAGCTCTGGGGAGGAATGGGGAGCCCCGAGAAACAAAGGCACGTTTTGGGGAGCCCTGGGGAGGAATGGGGAGCTCTGGGGAACCAAGACACGTTTTGGGGAGCCCTGGGGAGGAATGGGGAGCCTTGGGGAACCAAGACACGTTTTGGGGAGCCCTGGGGAGGAATGGGGAGCTCTGGGGAACCAAGACACGTTTTGAGGAGCCCTGGGGTGGAATGGGGAGCTCTGGGGAACCAAGACATGTTTTGGGGAGCTCTGGGGAGGAATGGGGAGCCCCGAGAAACAAAGGCACGTTTTGGGGAGCCCTGGGGAGGAATGGGGAGCCCTGAGGAAGCAAGACACGTTCTGGGGAGCCCTGGGGAGGAATGGGGAGACCTGCGGAACCAAGACACGTTTTGGGGAGCCCTGGGGAGGAATGGGGAGCCCTGAGGAACCAAGACACGTTCTTGGGAGCCCTGGGGAGGAATGGGGAGACCTGCGGAACCAAGACACGTTTTGGGGAGCCCTGGGGAGGAATGGGGAGCCCTGGGGAACCAAGACACGTTTTGGGGAGCTCTGGGGAGGAATGGGGAGCCCCGAAAAACAAAGGCGCGTTTTGGGGAGCCCTGGGGAGGAATGGGGAGCTCTGGGGAACCAAGACACGTTTTGGGGAGCTCTGGGGAGGAATGGGGAGCCCCGAGAAACAAAGGCACGTTTTGGGGAGCCCTGGGGAGGAATGGGGAGCTCTGGGGAACCAAGACACATTTTGGGGAGCCCTGGGGAGGAATGGGGAGCCTTGGGGAACCAAGACACGTTTTGGGGAGCCCTGGGGAGGAATGGGGAGCCCCGAGAAACAAAGACACGTTTTGGGGAACCCTGGGGAGCAATGGGGAACCCCGAGGAAGGAAGACACGTTTTGGGGAGCCCTGAGGAACCAGGACACGTTCTGGGGAGCCCTGGGGAGGAATGGGGAGCTCTGGGGAACCAAGACACGTTTTGGGGAGCCCTGGGGAGGAATGGGGAGCCCTGGAGAACCAAGACACGTTTTGGGGAGCCCTGGGGAGGAATGGGGAGCCCCGAGAAAAAAAGACACGTTTTGGGGAGCCCTGGGGAGCAATGGGGAACCTCGAGGAAGGAAGACACGTTTTGGGGAGCCCTGAGGAACCAAGACACGTTCTGGGGAGCCCTGGGGAGGAATGGGGAGCTCTGGGGAACCAAGACACGTTTTGGGGAGCCCTGGGGAGGAATGGGGAGCCTTGGGGAACCAAGACACGTTTTGGGGAGCCCTGGGGAGGAATGGGGAGCTCTGGGGAACCAAGACACATTTTGGGGAGCTCTGGGGAGGAATAGGGAGCCCCGAGAAACAAAGGCACGTTTTGGGGAGCCCTGGGGAGAAATGGGGAGCTCTGGGGAACCAAGACACGTTTTGGGGAGCCCTGGGGAGGAATGGGGAGCCCCGAGAAACAAAGGTACGTTTTGGGGAGCCCTGGGGCAGAATGGGGAGCTCTGGGGAACCAAGACACATTCTGGGGAGCTCTGGGGAGGAATGGGGAGCCCCGAGAAACAAAGGCACGTTTTGGGAAGCCCTGGGGAGGAATGGGGAGCTCTGGGGAACCAAGACACGTTTTGGGGAGCCCTGGGGAGGAATGGGGAGCCCTGGGGAACCAAGACACGTTTTGGGGAGCCCTGGGGAGGAATGGGGAGCTCTGGGGAACCAAGACACGTTTTGGGGAGCCCTGGGGAGGAATGGGAGCCCTGGGGAACCAAGACACGTTTTGGGGAGCCCTGGGGAGGAATGGGGAGCCCCGAGAAAAAAAGACACGTTTTGGGGAGCCCTGGGGAGCAATGGGGAACCTCGAGGAAGGAAGACACGTTTTGGGGAGCCCTGAGGAACCAAGACACGTTCTGGGGAGCCCTGGGGAGGAATGGGGAGCTCTGGGGAACCAAGACACGTTTTGGGGAGCCCTGGGGAGGAATGGGGAGCCTTGGGGAACCAAGACACGTTTTGGGGAGCCCTGGGGAGGAATGGGGAGCTCTGGGGAACCAAGACACATTTTGGGGAGCTCTGGGGAGGAATAGGGAGCCCCGAGAAACAAAGGCACGTTTTGGGGAGCCCTGGGGAGAAATGGGGAGCTCTGGGGAACCAAGACACGTTTTGGGGAGCCCTGGGGAGGAATGGGGAGCCCCGAGAAACAAAGGTACGTTTTGGGGAGCCCTGGGGCGGAATGGGGAGCTCTGGGGAACCAAGACACATTCTGGGGAGCTCTGGGGAGGAATGGGGAGCCCCGAGAAACAAAGGCACGTTTTGGGAAGCCCTGGGGAGGAATGGGGAGCTCTGGGGAACCAAGACACGTTTTGGGGAGCCCTGGGGAGGAATGGGGAGCCCTGGGGAAACAAGACACGTTTTGGGGAGCCCTGGGGAGGAATGGGGAGCTCTGGGGAACCAAGACACGTTTTGGGGAGCCCTGGGGAGGAATGGGAGCCCTGGGGAACCAAGACACGTTTTGGGGAGCCCTGGGGAGGAATGGGGAACCTTGGGGAACCAAGACACAATTTGCGGAGCTCTGGGGAGGAATGGGGAGCCCCGAGAAACAAAGGCACGTTTTGGGGAGCCCTGGGGAGGAATGGGGAGCTCTGGGGAACCAAGACACGTTTTGGGGAGCCCTGGGGAGGAATGGGGAGCTCTGGGGAACCAAGACACGTTTTGGGGAGCCCTGGGGAGGAATGGGGAGCTCTGGGGAACCAAGACACGTTTTGGGGAGCCCTGGGGAGTAATGGGGAGCCTTGGGGAACGAAGACACGTTTTGGGGAGCCCTGGGGAGGAATGGGGAGCCCCGAGAAACAAAGGCACGTTTTGGGGAGCCCTGGGGAGCAATGGGGAACCCCGAGGAAGGAAGACACGTTTTGGGGAGCTCTGGGGAGGAATGAGGAGCCCCGAGAAACAAAGGCACGTTTTGGGGAGCCCTGGGGAGGAATGGGGAGCTCTGGGGAACCAAGACACATTTTGGGGAGCTCTGGGGAGGAATGGGGAGCCCCGAGAAACAAAGGCACGTTTTGGGGAGCCCTGGGGAGGAATGGGGAGCTCTGGGGAACCAAGACACGTTTTGGGGAGCCCTGGGGAGGAATGGGGAGCCTTGGGGAACCAAGACACGTTTTGGGGAGCCCTGGGGAGGAATGGGGAGCTCTGGGGAACCAAGACACATTTTGGGGAGCTCTGGGGAGGAATAGGGAGCCCCGAGAAACAAAGGCACGTTTTGGGGAGCCCTGGGGAGAAATGGGGAGCTCTGGGGAACCAAGACACGTTTTGGGGAGCCCTGGGGAGGAATGGGGAGCCCCGAGAAACAAAGGTACGTTTTGGGGAGCCCTGGGGCAGAATGGGGAGCTCTGGGGAACCAAGACACATTCTGGGGAGCTCTGGGGAGGAATGGGGAGCCCCGAGAAACAAAGGCACGTTTTGGGAAGCCCTGGGGAGGAATGGGGAGCTCTGGGGAACCAAGACACGTTTTGGGGAGCCCTGGGGAGGAATGGGGAGCCCTGGGGAACCAAGACACGTTTTGGGGAGCCCTGGGGAGGAATGGGGAGCTCTGGGGAACCAAGACACGTTTTGGGGAGCCCTGGGGAGGAATGGGAGCCCTGGGGAACCAAGACACGTTTTGGGGAGCCCTGGGGAGGAATGGGGAGCCCCGAGAAAAAAAGACACGTTTTGGGGAGCCCTGGGGAGCAATGGGGAACCTCGAGGAAGGAAGACACGTTTTGGGGAGCCCTGAGGAACCAAGACACGTTCTGGGGAGCCCTGGGGAGGAATGGGGAGCTCTGGGGAACCAAGACACGTTTTGGGGAGCCCTGGGGAGGAATGGGGAGCCTTGGGGAACCAAGACACGTTTTGGGGAGCCCTGGGGAGGAATGGGGAGCTCTGGGGAACCAAGACACATTTTGGGGAGCTCTGGGGAGGAATAGGGAGCCCCGAGAAACAAAGGCACGTTTTGGGGAGCCCTGGGGAGAAATGGGGAGCTCTGGGGAACCAAGACACGTTTTGGGGAGCCCTGGGGAGGAATGGGGAGCCCCGAGAAACAAAGGTACGTTTTGGGGAGCCCTGGGGCGGAATGGGGAGCTCTGGGGAACCAAGACACATTCTGGGGAGCTCTGGGGAGGAATGGGGAGCCCCGAGAAACAAAGGCACGTTTTGGGAAGCCCTGGGGAGGAATGGGGAGCTCTGGGGAACCAAGACACGTTTTGGGGAGCCCTGGGGAGGAATGGGGAGCCCTGGGGAAACAAGACACGTTTTGGGGAGCCCTGGGGAGGAATGGGGAGCTCTGGGGAACCAAGACACGTTTTGGGGAGCCCTGGGGAGGAATGGGAGCCCTGGGGAACCAAGACACGTTTTGGGGAGCCCTGGGGAGGAATGGGGAACCTTGGGGAACCAAGACACAATTTGCGGAGCTCTGGGGAGGAATGGGGAGCCCCGAGAAACAAAGGCACGTTTTGGGGAGCCCTGGGGAGGAATGGGGAGCTCTGGGGAACCAAGACACGTTTTGGGGAGCCCTGGGGAGGAATGGGGAGCTCTGGGGAACCAAGACACGTTTTGGGGAGCCCTGGGGAGGAATGGGGAGCTCTGGGGAACCAAGACACGTTTTGGGGAGCCCTGGGGAGTAATGGGGAGCCTTGGGGAACGAAGACACGTTTTGGGGAGCCCTGGGGAGGAATGGGGAGCCCCGAGAAACAAAGGCACGTTTTGGGGAGCCCTGGGGAGCAATGGGGAACCCCGAGGAAGGAAGACACGTTTTGGGGAGCTCTGGGGAGGAATGAGGAGCCCCGAGAAACAAAGGCACGTTTTGGGGAGCCCTGGGGAGGAATGGGGAGCTCTGGGGAACCAAGACACATTTTGGGGAGCTCTGGGGAGGAATGGGGAGCCCCGAGAAACAAAGGCACGTTTTGGGGAGCCCTGGGGAGGAATGGGGAGCTCTGGGGAACCAAGACACGTTTTGGGGAGCCCTGGGGAGGAATGGGGAGCCTTGGGGAACCAAGACACGTTTTGGGGAGCTCTGGGGAGGAATGGGGAGCCCCGAGAAACAAAGACACGTTTTGGGGAGCCCTGGGGAGCAATGGGGAACCCCGAGGAAGGAAGACACGTTTTGGGGAGCCCTGAGGAACCAGGACACGTTCTGGGGAGCCCTGGGGAGGAATGGGGAGCTCTGGGGAACCAAGACACGTTTTGGGGAGCCCTGGGGAGGAATGGGGAGCCCTGGAGAACCAAGACACATTCTGGGGAGCCATGGGGAGGAATGGGGGGCCCTGAGGAACCAAGACACGTTTTGGGGAGCCCTGGGGAGGAATGGGGAGCCCCGAGAAACAAAGGCACGTTTTGGGGAGCCCTGGGGAGGAATGGGGAGCTCTGGGGAACCAAGACACGTTTTGGGGAGCCCTGGGGAGGAATGGTGAGCCCTGGGGAACCAAGACACGTTCTAGGGAGTCCATGGGAGGAATGGGGAGCTCTGGGGAACCAAGACACATTTTGGGGAGCTCTGGGGAGGAATGGGGAGCCCCGAGAAACAAAGGCACGTTTTGGGAAACCCTGGGGAGGAATGGGGAGCTCTGGGGAACCAAGACACGTTTTGGGGAGCCCTGGGGAGGAATGGGGAGCCCTGGGGAAACAAGACACGTTTTGGGGAGCCCTGGGGAGGAATGGGGAGCTCTGGGGAACCAAGACACGTTTTGGGGAGCCCTGGGGAGGAATGGGAGCCCTGGGGAATCAAGACACCTTTTGGGGAGCCCTGGGGAGGAATGGGGAGCCTTGGGGATCCAAGACACATTTTGCGGAGCTCTGGGGAGGAATGGGGAGCCCCGAGAAACAAAGGCACGTTTTGGGCAGCCCTGGGGAGGAATGGGGAGCTCTGGGGAACCAAGACACGTTTTGGGGAGCCCTGGGGAGGAATGGGGAGACCTGCGGAACCAAGACACGTTTTGGGGAGCCCTGGGGAGGAATGGGGAGCTCTGGGGAACCAAGACACGTTTTGGGGAGCCCTGGGGAGTAATGGGGAGCCTTGGGGAACGAAGACACGTTTTGGGGAGCCCTGGGGAGGAATGGGGAGCCCCGAGAAACAAAGGCACGTTTTGGGGAGCCCTGGGGAGCAATGGGGAACCCCGAGGAAGGAAGACACGTTTTGGGGAGCCCTGGGGAGGAATGGGGAGCCCTGGGGAACCAAGACACGTTTTGGGGAGCCCTGGGGAGGAATGGGGAGCTCTGGGGAACCAAGACACATTTTGGGGAGCTCTGGGGAGGAATGGGGAGCCCCGAGAAACAAAGGCACGTTTTGGGGAGCCCTGGGGAGGAATGGGGAGCTCTGGGGAACCAAGACACGTTTTGGGGAGCCCTGGGGAGGAATGGGGAGCCTTGGGGAACCAAGACACGTTTTGGGGAGCCCTGGGGAGGAATGGGGAGCTCTGGGGAACCAAGACACGTTTTGAGGAGCCCTGGGGTGGAATGGGGAGCTCTGGGGAACCAAGACATGTTTTGGGGAGCTCTGGGGAGGAATGGGGAGCCCCGAGAAACAAAGGCACGTTTTGGGGAGCCCTGGGGAGGAATGGGGAGCCCTGAGGAAGCAAGACACGTTCTGGGGAGCCCTGGGGAGGAATGGGGAGACCTGCTGAACCAAGACACGTTTTGGGGAGCCCTGGGGAGGAATGGGGAGCCCTGAGGAACCAAGACACGTTCTTGGGAGCCCTGGGGAGGAATGGGGAGACCTGCGGAACCAAGACACGTTTTGGGGAGCCCTGGGGAGGAATGGGGAGCCCTGGGGAACCAAGACACGTTTTAGGGAGCTCTGGGGAGGAATGGGGAGCCCCGAAAAACAAAGGCGCGTTTTGGGGAGCCCTGGGGAGGAATGGGGAGCTCTGGGGAACCAAGACACGTTTTGGGGAGCTCTGGGGAGGAATGGGGAGCCCCGAGAAACAAAGGCACGTTTTGGGGAGCCCTGGGGAGGAATGGGGAGCTCTGGGGAACCAAGACACGTTTTGGGGAGCTCTGGGGAGGAATGGGGAGCCCCGAGAAACAAAGGCACGTTTTGGGGAGCCCTGGGGAGGAATGGGGAGCTCTGGGGAACCAAGACACGTTTTGGGGAGCCCTGGGGAGGAATGGGGAGCCTTGGGGAACCAAGACACGTTTTGGGGAGCCCTGGGGAGGAATGGGGAGCCCCGAGAAACAAAGACACGTTTTGGGGAACCCTGGGGAGCAATGGGGAACCCCGAGGAAGGAAGACACGTTTTGGGGAGCCCTGAGGAACCAGGACACGTTCTGGGGAGCCCTGGGGAGGAATGGGGAGCTCTGGGGAACCAAGACACGTTTTGGGGAGCCCTGGGGAGGAATGGGGAGCCCTGGAGAACCAAGACACGTTTTGGGGAGCCCTGGGGAGGAATGGGGAGCCCCGAGAAAAAAAGACACGTTTTGGGGAGCCCTGGGGAGCAATGGGGAACCTCGAGGAAGGAAGACACGTTTTGGGGAGCCCTGAGGAACCAAGACACGTTCTGGGGAGCCCTGGGGAGGAATGGGGAGCTCTGGGGAACCAAGACACGTTTTGGGGAGCCCTGGGGAGGAATGGGGAGCCTTGGGGAACCAAGACACGTTTTGGGGAGCCCTGGGGAGGAATGGGGAGCTCTGGGGAACCAAGACACATTTTGGGGAGCTCTGGGGAGGAATAGGGAGCCCCGAGAAACAAAGGCACGTTTTGGGGAGCCCTGGGGAGAAATGGGGAGCTCTGGGGAACCAAGACACGTTTTGGGGAGCCCTGGGGAGGAATGGGGAGCACCGAGAAACAAAGGTACGTTTTGGGGAGCCCTGGGGCGGAATGGGGAGCTCTGGGGAACCAAGACACATTCTGGGGAGCTCTGGGGAGGAATGGGGAGCCCCGAGAAACAAAGGCACGTTTTGGGAAGCCCTGGGGAGGAATGGGGAGCTCTGGGGAACCAAGACACGTTTTGGGGAGCCCTGGGGAGGAATGGGGAGCCCTGGGGAAACAAGACACGTTTTGGGGAGCCCTGGGGAGGAATGGGGAGCTCTGGGGAACCAAGACACGTTTTGGGGAGCCCTGGGGAGGAATGGGAGCCCTGGGGAATCAAGACACCTTTTGGGGAGCCCTGGGGAGGAATGGGGAACCTTGGGGAACCAAGACACAATTTGCGGAGCTCTGGGGAGGAATGGGGAGCCCCGAGAAACAAAGGCACGTTTTGGGGAGCCCTGGGGAGGAATGGGGAGCTCTGGGGAACCAAGACACGTTTTGGGGAGCCCATGGGAGGAATGGGGAGCCCTGGGGAACCAAGACACGTTTTGGGGAGCCCTGGGGAGGAATGGGGAGCTCTGGGGAACCAAGACACGTTTTGGGGAGCCCTGGGGAGTAATGGGGAGCCTTGGGGAACGAAGACACGTTTTGGGGAGCCCTGGGGAGGAATGAGGAGCCCCGAGAAACAAAGGCACGTTTTGGGGAGCCCTGGGGAGCAATGGGGAACCCCGAGGAAGGAAGACACGTTTTGGGGAGCCCTGGGGAGGAATGGGGAGCCCTGGGGAACCAAGACACGTTTTGGGGAGCCCTGGGGAGGAATGGGGAGCTCTGGGGAACCAAGACACATTTTGGGGAGCTCTGGGGAGGAATGGGGAGCCCCGAGAAACAAAGGCACGTTTTGGGGAGCCCTGGGGAGGAATGGGGAGCTCTGGGGAACCAAGACACGTTTTGGGGAGCCCTGGGGAGGAATGGGGAGCCTTGGGGAACCAAGACACGTTTTGGGGAGCCCTGGGGAGGAATGGGGAGCTCTGGGGAACCAAGACACGTTTTGAGGAGCCCTGGGGTGGAATGGGGAGCTCTGGGGAACCAAGACATGTTTTGGGGAGCTCTGGGGAGGAATGGGGAGCCCCGAGAAACAAAGGCACGTTTTGGGGAGCCCTGGGGAGGAATGGGGAGCCCTGCGGAACCAAGACACGTTTTGGGGAGCCCTGGGGAGGAATGGGGAGCCCTGAGGAACCAAGACACGTTCTTGGGAGCCCTGGGGAGGAATGGGGAGACCTGCGGAACCAAGACACGTTTTGGGGAGCCCTGGGGAGGAATGGGGAGCCCTGGGGAACCAAGACACGTTTTGGGGAGCTCTGGGGAGGAATGGGGAGCCCCGAAAAACAAAGGCACGTTTTGGGGAGCCCTGGGGAGGAATGGGGAGCTCTGGGGAACCAAGACACGTTTTGGGGAGCTCTGGGGAGGAATGGGGAGCCCCGAGAAACAAAGGCACGTTTTGGGGAGCCCTGGGGAGGAATGGGGAGCTCTGGGGAACCAAGACACGTTTTGGGGAGCCCTGGGGAGGAATGGGGAGCCTTGGGGAACCAAGACACGTTTTGGGGAGCTCTGGGGAGGAATGGGGAGCCCCGAGAAACAAAGACACGTTTTGGGGAGCCCTGGGGAGCAATGGGGAACCCCGAGGAAGGAAGACACGTTTTGGGGAGCCCTGAGGAACCAGGACACGTTCTGGGGAGCCCTGGGGAGGAATGGGGAGCTCTGGGGAACCAAGACACGTTTTGGGGAGCCCTGGGGAGGAATGGGGAGCCCTGGAGAACCAAGACACATTCTGGGGAGCAATGGGGAGGAATGGGGGGCCCTGAGGAACCAAGACACGTTTTGGGGAGCCCTGGGGAGGAATGGGGAGCCCCGAGAAACAAAGGCACGTTTTGGGGAGCCCTGGGGAGGAATGGGGAGCTCTGGGGAACCAAGACACGTTTTGGGGAGCCCTGGGGAGGAATGGTGAGCCCTGGGGAACCAAGACACGTTCTAGGGAGTCCATGGGAGGAATGGGGAGCTCTGGGGAACCAAGACACATTTTGGGGAGCTCTGGGGAGGAATGGGGAGCCCCGAGAAACAAAGGCACGTTTTGGGAAGCCCTGGGGAGGAATGGGGAGCTCTGGGGAACCAAGACACGTTTTGGGGAGCCCTGGGGAGGAATGGGGAGCCCTGGGGAAACAAGACACGTTTTGGGGAGCCCTGGGGAGGAATGGGGAGCTCTGGGGAACCAAGACACGTTTTGGGGAGCCCTGGGGAGGAATGGGAGCCCTGGGGAATCAAGACACCTTTTGGGGAGCCCTGGGGAGGAATGGGGAGCCTTGGGGAACCAAGACACATTTTGCGGAGCTCTGGGGAGGAATGGGGAGCCCCGAGAAACAAAGGCACGTTTTGGGCAGCCCTGGGGAGGAATGGGGAGCTCTGGGGAACCAAGACACGTTTTGGGGAGCCCTGGGGAGGAATGGGGAGACCTGCGGAACCAAGACACGTTTTGGGGAGCCCTGGGGAGGAATGGGGAGCTCTGGGGAACCAAGACACGTTTTGGGGAGCCCTGGGGAGTAATGGGGAGCCTTGGGGAACGAAGACACGTTTTGGGGAGCCCTGGGGAGGAATGGGGAGCCCCGAGAAACAAAGGCACGTTTTGGGGAGCCCTGGGGAGCAATGGGGAACCCCGAGGAAGGAAGACACGTTTTGGGGAGCCCTGGGGAGCAATGGGGAACCCCGAGGAAGGAAGACACGTTTTGGGGAGCCCTGGGGAGGAATGGGGAGCTCTGGGGAACCAAGACACATTTTGGGGAGCTCTGGGGAGGAATGGGGAGCCCCGAGAAACAAAGGCACGTTTTGGGGAGCCCTGGGGAGGAATGGGGAGCTCTGGGGAACCAAGACACGTTTTGGGGAGCCCTGGGGAGGAATGGGGAGCCTTGGGGAACCAAGACACGTTTTGGGGAGCCCTGGGGAGGAATGGGGAGCTCTGGGGAACCAAGACACGTTTTGAGGAGCCCTGGGGTGGAATGGGGAGCTCTGGGGAACCAAGACATGTTTTGGGGAGCTCTGGGGAGGAATGGGGAGCCCCGAGAAACAAAGGCACGTTTTGGGGAGCCCTGGGGAGGAATGGGGAGCCCTGAGGAAGCAAGACACGTTCTGGGGAGCCCTGGGGAGGAATGGGGAGACCTGCTGAACCAAGACACGTTTTGGGGAGCCCTGGGGAGGAATGGGGAGCCCTGAGGAACCAAGACACGTTCTTGGGAGCCCTGGGGAGGAATGGGGAGACCTGCGGAACCAAGACACGTTTTGGGGAGCCCTGGGGAGGAATGGGGAGCCCTGGGGAACCAAGACACGTTTTGGGGAGCTCTGGGGAGGAATGGGGAGCCCCGAAAAACAAAGGCGCGTTTTGGGGAGCCCTGGGGAGGAATGGGGAGCTCTGGGGAACCAAGACACGTTTTGGGGAGCTCTGGGGAGGAATGGGGAGCCCCGAGAAACAAAGGCACGTTTTGGGGAGCCCTGGGGAGGAATGGGGAGCTCTGGGGAACCAAGACACGTTTTGGGGAGCTCTGGGGAGGAATGGGGAGCCCCGAGAAACAAAGGCACGTTTTGGGGAGCCCTGGGGAGGAATGGGGAGCTCTGGGGAACCAAGACACGTTTTGGGGAGCCCTGGGGAGGAATGGGGAGCCTTGGGGAACCAAGACACGTTTTGGGGAGCCCTGGGGAGGAATGGGGAGCCCCGAGAAACAAAGACACGTTTTGGGGAACCCTGGGGAGCAATGGGGAACCCCGAGGAAGGAAGACACGTTTTGGGGAGCCCTGAGGAACCAGGACACGTTCTGGGGAGCCCTGGGGAGGAATGGGGAGCTCTGGGGAACCAAGACACGTTTTGGGGAGCCCTGGGGAGGAATGGGGAGCCCTGGAGAACCAAGACACGTTTTGGGGAGCCCTGGGGAGGAATGGGGAGCCCCGAGAAAAAAAGACACGTTTTGGGGAGCCCTGGGGAGCAATGGGGAACCTCGAGGAAGGAAGACACGTTTTGGGGAGCCCTGAGGAACCAAGACACGTTCTGGGGAGCCCTGGGGAGGAATGGGGAGCTCTGGGGAACCAAGACACGTTTTGGGGAGCCCTGGGGAGGAATGGGGAGCCTTGGGGAACCAAGACACGTTTTGGGGAGCCCTGGGGAGGAATGGGGAGCTCTGGGGAACCAAGACACATTTTGGGGAGCTCTGGGGAGGAATAGGGAGCCCCGAGAAACAAAGGCACGTTTTGGGGAGCCCTGGGGAGAAATGGGGAGCTCTGGGGAACCAAGACACGTTTTGGGGAGCCCTGGGGAGGAATGGGGAGCCCCGAGAAACAAAGGTACGTTTTGGGGAGCCCTGGGGCGGAATGGGGAGCTCTGGGGAACCAAGACACATTCTGGGGAGCTCTGGGGAGGAATGGGGAGCCCCGAGAAACAAAGGCACGTTTTGGGAAGCCCTGGGGAGGAATGGGGAGCTCTGGGGAACCAAGACACGTTTTGGGGAGCCCTGGGGAGGAATGGGGAGCCCTGGGGAAACAAGACACGTTTTGGGGAGCCCTGGGGAGGAATGGGGAGCTCTGGGGAACCAAGACACGTTTTGGGGAGCCCTGGGGAGGAATGGGAGCCCTGGGGAACCAAGACACGTTTTGGGGAGCCCTGGGGAGGAATGGGGAACCTTGGGGAACCAAGACACAATTTGCGGAGCTCTGGGGAGGAATGGGGAGCCCCGAGAAACAAAGGCACGTTTTGGGGAGCCCTGGGGAGGAATGGGGAGCTCTGGGGAACCAAGACACGTTTTGGGGAGCCCTGGGGAGGAATGGGGAGCTCTGGGGAACCAAGACACGTTTTGGGGAGCCCTGGGGAGGAATGGGGAGCTCTGGGGAACCAAGACACGTTTTGGGGAGCCCTGGGGAGTAATGGGGAGCCTTGGGGAACGAAGACACGTTTTGGGGAGCCCTGGGGAGGAATGGGGAGCCCCGAGAAACAAAGGCACGTTTTGGGGAGCCCTGGGGAGCAATGGGGAACCCCGAGGAAGGAAGACACGTTTTGGGGAGCCCTGGGGAGGAATGGGGAGCCCTGGGGAACCAAGACACGTTTTGGGGAGCCCTGGGGAGGAATGGGGAGCTCTGGGGAACCAAGACACATTTTGGGGAGCTCTGGGGAGGAATGGGGAGCCCCGAGAAACAAAGGCACGTTTTGGGGAGCCCTGGGGAGGAATGGGGAGCTCTGGGGAACCAAGACACGTTTTGGGGAGCCCTGGGGAGGAATGGGGAGCCTTGGGGAACCAAGACACGTTTTGGGGAGCCCTGGGGAGGAATGGGGAGCTCTGGGGAACCAAGACACGTTTTGAGGAGCCCTGGGGTGGAATGGGGAGCTCTGGGGAACCAAGACATGTTTTGGGGAGCTCTGGGGAGGAATGGGGAGCCCCGAGAAACAAAGGCACGTTTTGGGGAGCCCTGGGGAGGAATGGGGAGCCCTGCGGAACCAAGACACGTTTTGGGGAGCCCTGGGGAGGAATGGGGAGCCCTGAGGAACCAAGACACGTTCTTGGGAGCCCTGGGGAGGAATGGGGAGACCTGCGGAACCAAGACACGTTTTGGGGAGCCCTGGGGAGGAATGGGGAGCCCTGGGGAACCAAGACACGTTTTGGGGAGCTCTGGGGAGGAATGGGGAGCCCCGAAAAACAAAGGCACGTTTTGGGGAGCCCTGGGGAGGAATGGGGAGCTCTGGGGAACCAAGACACGTTTTGGGGAGCTCTGGGGAGGAATGGGGAGCCCCGAGAAACAAAGGCACGTTTTGGGGAGCCCTGGGGAGGAATGGGGAGCTCTGGGGAACCAAGACACGTTTTGGGGAGCTCTGGGGAGGAATGGGGAGCCCCGAGAAACAAAGGCACGTTTTGGGGAGCCCTGGGGAGGAATGGAGAGCTCTGGGGAACCAAGACACGTTTTGGGGAGCCCTGGGGAGGAATGGGGAGACTTGGGGAACCAAGACACGTTTTGGGGAGCTCTGGGGAGGAATGGGGAGCCCCGAGAAACAAAGACACGTTTTGGGGAGCCCTGGGCAGCAATGGGGAACCCCGAGGAAGGAAGACACGTTTTGGGGAGCCCTGAGGAACCAGGACACGTTCTGGGGAGCCCTGGGGAGGAATGGGGAGCTCTGGGGAACCAAGACACGTTTTGGGGAGCCCTGGGGAGGAATGGGGAGCCCTGGAGAACCAAGACACATTCTGGGGAGCCATGGGGAGGAATGGGGGGCCCTGAGGAACCAAGACACGTTTTGGGGAGCCCTGGGGAGGAATGGGGAGCCCCGAGAAACAAAGGCACGTTTTGGGGAGCCCTGGGGAGGAATGGGGAGCTCTGGGGAACCAAGACACGTTTTGGGGAGCCCTGGGGAGGAATGGTGAGCCCTGGGGAACCAAGACACGTTTTAGGGAGCCCATGGGAGGAATGGGGAGCTCTGGGGAACCAAGACACATTTTGGGGAGCTCTGGGGAGGAATGGGGAGCCCCGAGAAACAAAGGCACGTTTTGGGAAGCCCTGGGGAGGAATGGGGAGCTCTGGGGAACTAAGACACGTTTTGGGGAGCCCTGGGGAGGAATGGGGAGACCTGCGGAACCAAGACACGTTTTGGGGAGCCCTGGGGAGGAATGGGGAGCCCCGGGGAACCAAGACACGTTTTGGGGAGCCCTGGGGAGGAATGGGGAGCCCTGGGGAACCAAGACACGTTTTGGGGAGCCCTGGGGAGGAATGGGGAGCCTTGGGGAACCAAGACACGTTTTGGGGAGCCCTGGGGAGGAATGGGGAGCTCTGGGGAACCAAGACACGTTTTGGGGAGCTCTGGGGAGGAATGGGGAGCCCCGAGAAACAAAGGCACGTTTTGGGGAGCCCTGGGGAGGAATGGGGAGCCTTGGGCAACCAAGACACGTTTTGGGGAGCCCTGGGGAGGAATGGGGAGCCCCGAGAATCAAAGGCACGTTGTGGGGAGACCTGGGGAGCAATAGGGAACCCCGAGAATGCAAGACACGTTTTGGGGAGCCCTGAAAAACCAAGACACGTTCTGGGGAGCCCTGGGGAGGAATGGGGAGACCTGCGGAACCAAGACACGTTTTGGGGAGCCCTGGGGAAGAATGCGGAGCTCTGGGGAACCAAGACACATTTTGGGGAGCTCTGGGGAGGAATGGGGAGCCTTGAGAAACAAAGACATGTTTTGGGGAGCCCTGGGGAGGAATGGGGAGCCCTGGGGAACCAAGACACGTTTTGGGGAGCCCTCGGGAGGAATGGGGAGCCCTGGAGAACCAAGACACGTTTTGGGGAGCCATGGGGAGGAATGGGGAGCCCTGAGGAACCAAGACACGTTTTGTGGAGCCCTGGGGAGGAATGGGGAGCCCTGGGGAACCAAGACACGTTTTGGGGAGCACTGGGGAGAAATGGGGAGCCTTGGGGAACCAAGACACGTTTTGGGGAGCCCTGGGGAGGAATGGGGAGCTCTGGGGAACCAAGACACGTTTTGGGGAGCCCTGGGGAGGAATGGGGAGCCCTGAGGAAAAAAGACACGTTCTGGGGAGGCCTGGGGAGGAATGGGGAGACCTGCGGAATCTAGATACGTTTTGGGGAGCTCTGGGGAGGAATGGGGAGCCCCGAAAAACAAAGGCACGTTTTGGGGAGCCCTGGGGAGGAATGGGGAGCTCTGGGGAACCAAGACACGTTTTGGGGAGCTCTGGGGAGGAATGGGGAGCCCCGAGAATCAAAGGCACATTTTGGGGAGCCCTGGGGAGCAATGGGGAACCCCGAGGAAGGAAGACACGTTTTGGGGAGCCCTGAGGAACCAAGACAATTTCTGGGGAGCCCTGGGGAGGAATGGGGAGACCTGCGGAACCAAGACACGTTTTGGGGAGCCCTGGGGAGGAATGGGGAGCTCTGGGGAATCAAGACACGTTTTGGGGAGCCCTGGGGAGGAATGGGGAGCCCTGGGGAACCAAGACACGTTCTGGGGAGCCCTGGGGAGGAATGGGGAGCTCTGGGGAACCAAGAAACATTCTGGGGAGATCTGGGGAGGAATG
This sequence comes from Caloenas nicobarica, assembly GCF_036013445.1. Classification (NCBI taxonomy): domain Eukaryota; kingdom Metazoa; phylum Chordata; class Aves; order Columbiformes; family Columbidae; genus Caloenas; species Caloenas nicobarica. The sequence goes on from NW_027017197.1 coordinate 221,094, forward strand.
GGGAGCCCCGAGAAACAAAGGCACGTTTTGGGGAGCCCTGGGGAGGAATGGGGAGCTCTGGGGAAGCAAGACACGTTTTGGGGAGCCCTGGGGATTAATGGGGAGCCCTGGGGAAACAAGACACGTTTTGGGAAGCCCTGGGGAGGAATGGGGAGCTCTGGGGAACCAAGACACGTTTTGGGGAGCCCTGGGGAGGAATGGGAGCCTTGGGGAACGAAGACACGTTTTGGGAAGCCCTGGGGAGGAATGGGGAGCCTTGGGGAACCAAGACACATTTTGCGGAGCTCTGGGGAGGAATGGGGAGCCTTGAGAAACAAAGACACGTTTTGGGGAGCCCTGGGGAGGAATGGGGAGCTCTGGGGAACCAAGACACGTTTTGGGGAGCCCTGGGGAGGAATGGGGAGCCTTGGGGAACGAAGACACATTTTGCGGAGCCCTGGGGAGGAATGGGGAGCCCCGAGAAACAAAGACACGTTTTGGGGAGCCCTGGGGAGCAATGGGGAACCCCGAGGAAGGAAGACACGTTATGGGGAGCCCTGAGGAACCAAAACAATTTCTGGGGAGCCCTGGGGAGGAATGGGGAGACCTGCGGAACCAAGACACGTTTTGGGGAGCCCTGGGGAGGAATGGGGAGCCTTGGGGAACCAAGACACGTTTGGGGAGCCCTGGGGAGGAATGGGGAGCTCTGGGGAACCAAGACAGATTTTGGGGAGCTCTGGGGAGGAATGGGGAGCCCCGAGAAACAAAGGCACGTTTTGGGGAGCCCTGGGGAGGAATGGGGAGCTCTGGGGAACCAAGACACGTTTTGGGGAGCCCTGGGGAGGAATGGGGAGCCCTGGGGAACCAAGACACGTTCTGGGGAGCCCTGGGGAGGAATGGGGAGCCCTGGGGAACCAATACACGTTTTGGGGAGCCCTGGGGAGGAATGGGGAGCTCTGGGGAACCAAGACACGTTTTGGGGAGCCCTGGGGAGGAATGGGGAGCTCTGGGGAACCAAGACACATTTTGGGGAGCTCTGGGGAGGAATGGGGAGCCCCGAGAAACAAAGGCACGTTTTGGGGAGCCCTGGGGAGGAATGGGGAGCCCTGAGGAACCAAGACACGTTCTGGGGAGCCCCGGGGAGGAATGGGGAGACCTGCGGAACCAAGACACGTTTTGGGGAGCCCTGGGGAGGAATGGGGAGACCTGCGGAAACAAGACACATTTTGGGGAGCCCTGGGGAGGAATGGGGAGCCCTGAGGAACCAAGACACGTTCTGGGGAGCCCTGGGGAGGAATGGGGAGACCTGCGGAACCAAGACATGTTTTGGGGAGCCCTGGGGAGGAATGGGGAGCCCTGAGGAACCAAGACACGTTCTGGGGAGCCCTGGGGAGGAATGGGGAGAACTGCGGAACCAAGACATGTTTTGGGGAGCCCTGGGGAGGAATGGGGAGCCCTGGGGAACCAAGACACCTTCTGGGGAGCACTGGGGAGGAATGGGGAGCCCTGGGGAACCAAGACACATTCTGGGGAGATCTGGGGAGGAATGGGGAGCCCCGAGAAACAAAGGCACGTTTTGGGGAGCCCTGGGGAGGAATGGGGAGCTCTGGGGAACCAAGACATGTTTTGGGGAGCCCTGGGGAGGAATGGGGAGCCCTGGGGAAACAAGACACGTTTTGGGGAGCCCTGGGGAGGAATGGGGAGCTCTGGGGAACCAAGACACGTTTTGGGGAGCCCTGGGGAGGAATGGGAGCCCTGGGGAATCAAGACACGTTTTGGGGAGCCCTGGGGAGGAATGGGGAGCTCTGGGGAACCAAGACACATTTTGCGGAGCTCTGGGGAGGAATGGGGAGCCCCGAGAAACAAAGGCACGTTTTGGGGAGCCCTGGGGAGGAATGGGGAGCTCTGGGGAACCAAGACACGTTTTGGGGAGCCCTGGGGAGGAATGGGGAGCCCTGGGGAACCAAGACACGTTTTGGGGAGCCCTGGGGAGGAATGGGGAGCTCTGGGGAACCAAGACACATTTTGGGGAGCTCTGGGGAGGAATGGGGAGCTCCGAGAAACAAAGGTACGTTTTGGGGAGCCCTGGGGAGGAATGGGGAGCTCTGGGGAACCAAGACACGTTTTGGGGAGCTCTGGGGATTAATGGGGAGCCCTGGGGAAACAAGACACGTTTTGGGGAGCCCTGGGGAGGAATGGGGAGCTCTGGGGAGCCAAGACACGTTTTGGGGAGCCCTGGGGAGGAATGGGGAGCCTTGGGGAACCAAGACACGTTTTGGGGAGCCCTGGGGAGGAATGGGGAGCTCTGGGGAACCAAGACACGTTTTGGGGAGCTCTGGGGAGGAATGGGGAGCCCCGAGAAACAAAGGCACGTTTTGGGGAGCCCTGGGGAGGAATGGGGAGCTCTGGGGAACCAAGACACGTTTTCGGGAGCCCTGGGGAGGAATGGGGAGCCCCGAGAAACAAAGGCACGTTTTGGGGAGCCCTGGGGAGGAATGGGGAGCCCCGAGAATCAAAGACACGTTGTGGGGAGCCCTGGGGAGCAATAGGGAACCCCGAGAATGCAAGACACGTTTTGGGGAGCCCTGAGGAACCAAGACACGTTCTGGGGAGCCCTGGGGGGGAATGGGGAGACCTGCGGAAACAAGACACGTTTTGGGGAGCCCTGGGGAGGAATGGGGAGCCCTGAGGAACCAAGACACGTTCTGGGGAGCCCTGGGGAGGAATGGGGAGACCTGCGGAACCAAGACATGTTTTGGGGAGCCCTGGGGAGGAATGGGGAGCCCCGAAAAACAAAGGCACGTTTTGGGGAGCCCTCGGGTGGAATGGGGAGACCTGGGGAACCAAGACACGTTTTGGGGAGCTCTGGGGAGGAATGGGGAGCCCCGAGAAACAAAGGCACGTTTTGGGGAGCCCTGGGGAGGAATGGGGAGCTCTGGGGAACCAAGACACGTTTTGGGGAGCCCTGGGTAGGAATGGGGAGCCTTGGGGAACCAAGACACGTTTTGGGGAGCCCTGGGGAAGAATGGGGAGCCCCGAGAAACAAAGACACGTTTTGGGGAGCCCTGGGGAGCAATGGGGAACCCCGAGGAAGAAAGACACGTTTTGGGGAGCCCTGAGGAACCAAGACAGGTTCTGGGGAGCCCTGGGGAGGAATGGGGAGCTCTGGGGAACCAAGACACGTTTTGGGGAGCCCTGGGGAGGAATGGGGAGCCTTGGGGAACCAAGACACGTTTTGGGGACCCCTGGGGAGGAATGGGGAGCCCTGGGGAACCAAGACACATTTTGGGGAGCTCTGGGGAGGAATGGGGAGCCCCGAGAAACAAAGGCACGTTTTGGGGAGCCCTGGGGAGGAATGGGGAGCCCTGGGGAAACAAGACACGTTTTGGGGAGCCCTGGGGAGGAATGGGGAGCTCTGGGGAACCAAGACACGTTTTGGGGAGCCCTGGGGAGGAATGGGAGCCCTGGGGAACCAAGACACGTTTTGGGGAGCCCTGGGGAGGAATGGGGAGCTCTGGGGAACCAAGACACATTTTGGGGAGCTCTGGGGAGGAATGGGGAGCCCCGAGAAACAAAGGTACGTTTTGGGGAGCCCTGGGGAGGAATGGGGAGCTCTGGGGAACCAAGACACGTTTTGGGGAGCCCTGGGGAGGAATGGGGAGCCCTGGGGAACCAAGAAACGTTTTGGGGAGCCCTGGCGAGGAATGGGGAGCTCTGGGGAGCCAAGACACGTTTTGGGGAGCCCTGGGGAGGAATGGGGAGCCTTGGGGAACCAAGACACGTTTTGGGGAGCCCTGGGGAGGAATGGGGAGCTCTGGGGAACCAAGACACGTTTTGGGGAGCTCTGGGGAGGAATGGGGAGCCCCGAGAAACAAAGGCACGTTTTGGGGAGCCCTGGGGAGGAATGGGGAGCCTTGGGGAACCAAGACACGTTCTGGGGAGCCCTGGGGAGGAATGGGGAGCCTTGGGCAACCAAGACACGTTTTGGGGAGCCCTGGGGAGGAATGGGGAGCCCTGAGAATCAAAGACACGTTGTGGGGAGCCCTGAGGAACCAAGACACGTTTTGGGGAGCCCTGGGGAGGAATGGGGAGACCTGCGGAACCAAGACACATTTTGGGGAGCCCTGGGGAGGAATGGGGAGCCCTGAGGAACCAAGACACGTTCTGGGGAGCCCTGGGGAGGAATGGGGAGACCTGCGGAACCAAGACATGTTTTGGGGAGCCCTGGGGAGAAATGGGGAGCCCTGGGGAACCAAGACACCTTCTGGGGAGCGCTGGGGAGGAATGGGGAGACCTGCGGAAACAAGACACGTTTTGGGGAGCCCTGGGGAGGAATGGGGAGCCCTGAGGAACCAAGACACGTTCTGGGGAGCCCTGGGGAGGCATGGGGAGCTCTGGGGAACCAAGACACGTTTTGGGGAGCCCTGGGGAGGAATGGGGAGCCTTGGGGAACCAAGACACGTTTTGGGGAGCCCTGGGGAGGAATGGGGAGACCTGCGGAACCAAGACACGTTTTGGGGAGCCCTGGGGAGGAATGGGGAGCCCTGGGGAACCAAGACACGTTTTGGGGAGCCCTGGGGAGGAATGGGGAGCCCTGGGGAACCAAGACACGTTTTGGGGAGCCCTGGGGACGAATGGGGAGCTCTGGGGAACCAAGACACGTTTTGGGGAGCTCTGGGGAGGAATGGGGAGCCCCCAAAAAAAAAGGCACGTTTTGGGAAGCCCTGGGGAAGAATGGGGAGCTCTGGGGAACCAAGACACGTTTTGGGGAGCTCTGGGGAGGAATGGGGAGCCCCGAGAAACAAAGGCACGTTTTGGGGAGCCCTGGGGAGGAATGGGGAGCTCTGTGGAACCAAGACACGTTTTGGGGAGCCCTGGGGAGTAATGGGGAGCTTTGGGGAACCAAGACACATTTTGGGGAGCTCTGGGGAGGAATGGGGAGCCCCAAGAAACAAAGACACATTTTGGGGAGCCCTGGGGAGCAATAGGGAACCGCGAGAAAGCAAGACACGTTTTGGGGAGCCCTGAGGAACCAAGACAGGTTCTGGGGAACCCTGGGGAGGAATTGGGAGTTCTGGGGAACCAAGACACGTTTTGGGGAGCCCTGGGGAGGAATGGGGAGCCTTGGGGAACCAAGACACGTTCTGGGGAGCCCTGGGGAGGAATGGGGAGCTCTGGGGAACCAAGACACGTTTTGGGGAGCCCTGGGGAGGAATGGGTAGCCCTGGGGAACCAAGACACGTTTTGGGGAGCCCTGGGGAGGAATGGGGAGCCTTGGGGAACCAAGACACGTTTTGGGGAGCCCTGGGGAGGAATGGGGAGCTCTGGGGAACCAAGACACGTTTTGGGGAGCCCTGGGGAGGAATGGGGAGCCCTGGGGAACCAAGACACGTTTTGGGGAGCCCTGGGGAGGAATGGGGAGCTCTGGGGAACCAAGACACGTTTTGGGGAGCCCTGGGGAGGAATGGGGAGCCCTGGGGAACCAAGACACGTTTTGGGGAGCCCTGGGGAGGAATGGGGAGCCCTGGGGAACCAAGACACGTTTTGGGGAGCCCTGGGGAGGAATGGGGAGCTCTGGGGAACCAAGACATGTTTTGGGGAGCTCTGGGGAGGAATGGGGAGCCCCGAGAAACAAAGGCACGTTTTGGGCAGCCCTAGGGAGGAATAGGGAGCCCTGAGGAACCAAGACACGTTCTGGGGAGCCCTGGGGAGGAATGGGGAGACCTGCGGAACCAAGACACGTTTTGGGGAGCCCTGGGGAGGAATGGGGAGACCTGCAGAACCAAGACACGTTTTGGGGAGCCCTGGGGAGGAATGGGGAGACCCGAGGAACCAAGACACATTTTGGGGAGCCCTGGGGAGGAATGGGGAGCCCTGGGGAACCAAGACACGTTTTGGGGAGCCCTGGGGAGGAATGGGGAGCTCTGGGGAACCAAGACATGTTTTGGGGAGCTCTGGGGAGGAATGGGGAGCCCCGAGAAACAAAGGCACGTTTTGGGGAGCCCTGGGGAGGAATAGGGAGCCCTGAGGAACCAAGACACGTTCTGGGGAGCCCTGGGGAGGAATGGGGAGACCTGCGGAACCAAGACACGTTTTGGGGAGCCCTGGGGAGGAATGGGGAGACCTGCGGAACCAAGACACGTTTTGGGGAGCCCTGGGGAGGAATGGGGAGACCCGAGGAACCAAGACACATTTTGGGGAGCCCTGGGGAGGAATGGGGAGACCCGAGGAACCAAGACACGTTTTGGGGAGCCGTGACGAACCAAGGCGAGCCCTGGAGAGAACTTGGCAGCCTCGGGGAATCAATACGAACCCTGGGGAGGACGGTGGATCTCAGGGGCGCCCCAGGGAGATGAGGCGATAGCTGGGGAGGGTCCGGGGAGCCCTGCAAGATGAGGGAGATCCTGGGGAGACCTTTGGAGTCCTGGGGAGGCAAGGCAAGCCCTGCATTGCTTTTTAGAAGAGTTTCTCTTAGAATCTATTTATTACCATATTAATTATTGACCCCTCCCCTTCCCCAGGTGGTTTGGTCAGGGTGGTGGACGGGGCCTGGGCCGATTGACCCCTCCCCTTCCCCAGGGGATTGTGGGAAGGGGGTGGGCGGGGCCCGGGGTATTTGATCTGCAGCCCCTGGGCAGAGAGCTCATTCTACTCCAGGGTTGCTTTGGTGTTGGTTCTCTGCTGCTCCTTCAGCAGTGGGCAGCTTTTTAGCTGTTTAATCAGCATGGACAGACGTGTTTGGAGAAGTGGAGGTGTCTGATAGAGGTAAGAGCTTCAGGAGCAGCAAAGGTTCAACAGCAGCTGTAGCAGAAAGTGTGTTTGTAACTATGTTTAATTTATTAAATCATTTTCAGGTGCCTCACTTTTTCCTAGAACTTCTGACTGCAATGAAAATGGAGCATTGTTTTTTTGGTTTTTACTGCTGTATACTAAGCTGCTGATGTAATCTCTTCTCTTAGGACTGACGCTCAGTTTATCTAGCGGGGGTTAGAGTGAGCGTCTTGTATCTGTAGATGGAGTTCTAGCACTTCTGCAGGAAGCAGCGGGGCCATAAGGCAGAGTGTCTTTCTGGCTCTGGGGTGGCTCATCGCCTGCCCTATCACCCACAGAACACGGTGTTGTCCCCAGAACCCTTGCAGCGGGCGGTGGCCCCTGGTGGATCATTCAAATGTCCTTCCCAGAACTCAGCCAAGGTGAGCAGTGGCTGTTAGCCCAGTATTGGTAAATATTACCCTGGTGCTCAGTAGTGTGTGTCTGTTTTCTTTTCTTATTGCAGGGGATGAAGGGGAAACTGGCAACTGCAGGAAGATCCTTGTGAGCCCCTGTGGTGTTTTTCTACGTTCAGGATGGATCCAGTCCCTCGGCCCTCTGAAAGCTAAGTGGAGGCACGGGGGCTGGGGAGGGGCTGGGAATTGCAGGGGGGGGTTTAAAGTTCTCAGAGGGGAAAGGGCCGTCCAGGAACAGTCCCCTTTGGGTGGGTAAAGGGCGCAGGGAACCTCACAGTGCGATGCCAGCTAGGGCAGGGCAGCTCCAGCCTGTGTCTGCGTTGTTGTGTACTTCGGGAAGCCTGCCTTGCGCCGTTCAGACAATCCTGGGGTCTCGTGGTGCCCGAGGGGCACGACAGGCATCTCAGTGCCAACCCAGGGTCTGGAATGCCAGTGCCGATTGGCCTAGTGCCAATTGGGTGCCGGTTTTCCTGTATCAGCAGCCGAAAGCGTGGATGGTTCTTGCGCCTCGGACATTTCTGGTCAGTTGTTTTATGGTGGTGTTCAGGGCTGCGTGGGCAGCTCTGCTCTCTACCCATCCAGTCTCAGGGACTGGCACTTCAGGATGCTGGGAAGAAGTTCTTAGGTCTTGCGGGAGCGTTTTGCCAGTGCCGCCGTCTCGGTCGGTTGGTTTGTTTGTGCCAGTGCCGCCGTCTCGGTTGGTTGGTTTGTTTGTGCCAGTGCCGCCGTCTCGTAAGGGGCCGTGACGTTCGGCTCCTTTTTGTTTTGGGGTTGCAGTAGAGGCTTCTCGCGTCTCTTCTGCCTCCCCACAGGTTCTTTTGATCAATGCAGTCTCTGGTCTTGGAGTCATTCTCATTGTTGTGCGTTTTTGGTGCTGTTGCAGTCGTGCTGTTTGTAGCGTTCTGTGGAGCATCAGTCTTCGCATGTGCGCGTTTGGCTCGGAGCTGCTCTGCCCGCAGGCGTAGAGTCATGGGTGGGTGCACTGAGCCCTAGGAGTCCATGGTTAATCTCTTGATGTATGTAATAGTGTGGGCAAAAGTTGTACAATCATCTAGGATGGAGCAGCTGTGGGCAGGGGCAGTGGGCAGTCCCTTCACCAGTGTTTTAGGGACTCGATTAGAGCTTCTGCTGTTATTTATGAATAGAAAGCAGACCTGTGGAATGGTCAAGCTGTTGATCAGCATCTGGGTGACCTGTTGAATACCTTGGTTTCAGATGCAGAGGGAAAACTTGGCCCAAAAGAGCGACGGAAGAGGCAAGCCAAGCGCCATAAGCAGGTGGGCCGGTGTGAGGTCGCAGAGGGAAGGTGTGCAGTGTGCCTCTACGTAAGTTTGGTTGTTTCTCTATTTTATAGGTGTGAAGCGAAGAGGAAAGCAGGGTATCGGCACCGCAGCTCCTCGGGCAAGGTGAGCAAGGAGCGCAGGGCTGAAGCAGTGTCTCATTTCAGGTCTTTGTTTCTGGTGCAGGTACGAGCATCCTTTGCGTGTGTTTTACAGGTGGTAGCTGAGCCTCAACGTGGTCAACAGCGTGGCAGGTGAAGGTGACAGAGGCCAGGTGGGCGAGCAGCCCAGGTAAAGGGGCGGGACATGGGACCGTCTGCGGGCAGGCTGTGCTTCTGGGCAGTATCTGAGCATGCGCCTTTGTTTTAGCAGGCGCTACAGGCAAGCTCGGAGGGGCGAAGCCGCACGCCTACCAGCAGCCAAGAAGGTGAGGAGGTGGTTGGTGGTCAGGAGCACAGTATTGCCTGGTGACTCGGTTCAGCATTTCTTTCTTGTTTTGCAGGAGCTTTGTGGACCCCTTTGGACTCAGAGGACCGTTTGCGGTGAGCAGGGGTAGGGGTGAGGAGGAGTGTGGGGCTGGGGACTTGTCCCAAGCACTAGAGCTCTTTTTCTGCTGTCTTAGGTGCCACGAGTGGTGAGGGTTCCTGCCTGCGCCCATGGCACGAGAGGCTGAATGGAACGCCTGGGAACTTCGGGGGAGGTGGGTGCTGTGGATGTCGTCGGTGTTGATGCACATGATATTTAGTGCTGGCACTGCTTAGTGAGCGTGTGTTAACTTGTGTTGTTGCAGATGTTGAAGAGGAACCCGGCAATGCAAGAAGATCCCCGTGAGCCCATGTGGTGTTTTTCCTCCGTGGATGGATCCTGTCCCTCGGCCCTCTGAAAGCTAAGTGGAGGCACGGGGCCTGGGGAGGGGCTGGGAATTGCGGGGTGGGGGGGGCTAAAGGTCTCAGAGGGGAAAGGGCCGTCCGGGAACAGTCCCCTTTGGGTGGGTAAAGGGCGCAGGGAACCTTACAGTGCGATGCTAGCTCGGGCAGGGCAGCTCCAGCCTGTGTCTGCATTGTCGTGTACTTCGGGAAGCCTGCCTTGCGCCATTCAGACGATCCCGGGGTCTCGTGGTGCCCGAGGGGCACGACAGGCATCTCAGGCGCCATCCCGGGGTCTGGAATGCCGGTGCCGATTGGCCTAGTGCCAATTGGGTGCCGCTTTTCTTGTATCAGCAGCCGAAAGTGTGGATGGTTCTTGCGCCTCGGACGTTTCTGGTCAGTTGTTTTATGGTGTAGTTCTGGGCTGCGTGGGCAGCTCTGCTCCCTACCCATCCAGTCTAAGGGACTGGCACTTCAGGATGCTGGGAAGAAGTTCTTAGGTCTTGTGGGAGCGTTTTGCCAGTGCCGCCGTCTCTGTTTGCCGTGCCACTGTCGCCACCTCGTAAGGGGCCGTGATGTTCGGCTCCTTTTTGTTTTGGGATTGCAGTAGAGGCTCCTCGCCTGTCTTCTGCCTCCCCCCGGGTTCTTTTGACCGATGCAGTCTCTGTTGGAGTCGTTTTCATTGTTGAGCGTTTTTGGTGCTGTCACAGGCATGCTCTTTGTAGTGTTCTGTGGAACATCAGTGTGTGCGTTTGGCTCAGAGCTGCTCTGCCCGCAAGCGAAGAGTCATGGGTGGGTGGACTGAGCTCTAGGAATCCACGGTTAATCTGTTGAGATGTTAAATAGTATAGGTAAAGGTTGTACAGTCATCTGGGACTGAGTAGCTGTGGGCAGGGGAATGGACAGTCCCTCAACCAGTGTTTTAGGGACTTGATTAGAGCTTCTGGTGTTGTTTGTAAATAGAAAGCAGTCCTGTGGAATGGTCAAGCTGTTGATCAGCATCTGGGTGACTTGTCGAATAACTCAATTTCAGATGCAGAGGGACACCTTGGCCCACAAGATTGATGGAAGAGGCAAGCGGGGAGCCGTGAGCAGGTGGGCCGGTGCGAGGTCTTGGAGGGATGGTGTGCTGTGTGCCTCTACGTAAGTTTGGTTGTTTCTCTATTTTATAGGTGTGAAGCGAAGAGGAAAGCCGGGTATCGGCACCGCAGCTCCTCGGGCAAGGTGAGCAAGGAGCGCTGGGCCGAAGCAGCGTCTCATTTCAGGTTTTGTGTTTCTGGTGCAGGTACGAGCATCCTTTGCTTGTGTTTTACAGCTGGTAGCTGGGCCTCAACGTGGTCAACAGCGTGGCAGGTGAAGGTGACAGAGGCCAGGTGGGCAAGCAGCCAAGGTAAAGGGGGGGGAGATGGAACCGTCTGCAGGCAGGCTGTGCTTTTGGGCAGCCTCTCAGCATGCGCAATTGTTTTAGCAGGCGCTACAGGCAAGCTCGGAGGGGCGAAGCTGCACACCGACCAGCAGCCAAGAAGGTGAGGCGGTGGTTGGTGTTCAGGAGCACAGTATTGCCAGGTGACTCGGCTCAGCGTTTCCTTCTTGTTTTGCAGGCGTTTTGTGGACCCTATGGCACAAGCAGCTGAATGGAATGCCTGGGAACCTAAGAGGAGGTGGGTGTTGTGGAAGGGGTCAGCGTTGACCTCACAATACTCCGTGCTGGCACTGCTTAGTGAGCGTGTGTTAACTTGTGTTGTTGCAGATGTTGAAGAGGAACCCGGCAATGCAAGAAGATCTCCGTGAGCCCATGTGGTGTTTTCCTCCGTGGATGGATCCAGTCCCTCGGGTCTCTGAAAGCTAAGTGGAGGCAAGGGGCTTGGGGAGGGGCTGGGAACTGCAGGAGCGGGGGGCTAAAGGTCTCAGAGGGGAAAGTACCATCCAGGAACCGTCCCCTTTGGGTGGGTAAAGGGTGTAGGGAACCTCACAGTGCGATGCCAGCTAGGGCAGGGCAGCTCCAGCCTGTGTCTGCGTTGTCGTGTACTTCGGGAAGCCTGCCTTGCGCCGTTCAGACGATCCCGGGGTCTCGTCGTGCACGAGGGGCACGACAGGCATCTCAGGCACCGTCCCGGGGTCTGGAACGCCGGTGCCGATTGGCCTAGTGTCAATTGGGTGCCGCTCTTCTTGTATCAGCAGCCGAAAGCGTGGATGGTTCTTGCGCCTCGGACGTTTCTGGTCAGTTGTGTTTTATGGTGTTGTTCAGGGCTGCGTGGGCAGCTCTGCTCTCTACCCATCCAGTCTAAGGGACTGGCACTTCTTCCCAGCATCCTGAAGTCTTAGGGTTTAGCAGGAGCTACTTACACTTGCACCGTCTTGTAAGGAGCCGTGGTGTTCGGCTCCTTTTTGTTTTGGGGTTGCAGTAGAGGCTCCTCGCCTCACCACTGCCTCCCTGTAGTTTGTTCTGGTGCCATCTCTGTAGTTGGAGTTCTTTGCATTGTTGAATGTTTTTGGTGCTGTTGGAGTGGTGGTGTTTGTAGCGTTCTGTGCAGCGTCAGTCTGCACGTGTGCGTGTTTGTCTTGGAGCTGCTCTGCCCGGAGGCACGGAGTCCGGTGTGAGTGGACCGAGCCCCAGGCGTCCATGGTTAATCTATTGACACATTCAAGTCTGTAGGCAAAATCTGTACCATCATCCAGGCTAGAGTATCCATGGGCAGGGGGAGTGGGCAGTCCCTTCACTTGTGTTTTACAGTTGATACCAAAGATCATTGTTGACTAGCGTGCTGTTATTTCACAGACAGTGTCTTAACTAATTTTTATTTTCTTTGTAGGTGACCACGTTGTCATTATGAGTCTTTTTAGCTAAAGAAAATGCCTCTTAAGAGTGTATCACTTGTCATTAAAACCTTTCCTTCAAGGCAACAAAAGCAGCTACAGACTACGATCGCCACCTGTGAGATCAGGCCCGCATTGCACTTCTTTGAACAAATAGGATTCATTCAGAGAAAACACTACATTCAAGGCTGGCATGAAGTGGCTATGGACCGTAAACCGTATCTACAGCTGCACAAAGCAAAGGCCTGTCTGAGGTCAGTGCAAAGGATCCACTAGGAAGTGAGAAGACTCCAGACTCAACTGTTGCTATGGGATTGAATCATGGTGTGAGGGGTGGGTAAATAGTCTGTAGGGGTATAAATACCCAGGAATTTCTACACTCGGGTGGGAACTCAGCTAAGGCGGCAGTTCGAGTCAGCCCTCCTGCCGTACCACTCTGTTCGGTTACTTGTTTTCATGGACTTTGCCTGAGAGTTTGCCTCAAGAGACCAAGGATCCGGACCGCAATCCACCAGACCCCAGGCCCCTGGAGGGGAGGTAAGGACGTCGAGGTGCAGAATGATGAAACTCTGAAATCCCAGCTAAGTGATATAAGGGGTTGAGTGAGCACATGCAATCCCTCGGCCATATATAAGTATAATCCCTTAGGTGTTTCCCCTACGCTCTGTGTATTGTAGACATGAGCTGTAGATCCATCTGGGGCTAAGTTTGGATCCAGCCACACCTAGACTCTTCTCCGAAGAAGAGTTTAGAAAGCAAGGGGCTCCATTCAGAACCTCACGACAGATACAAACTGTAGATCCAGCCAGGGGCTAAGTTTGCGTTCTGCCGCACTTAGACTCCTCTCTGAGCACGAGTTTAGTAAGCGACGAGGTTCCATCTGAACTTAGACTCGACAGGAGGGCCTCCCTTTAGCCTTCGGCATTTCCCATCCAGGTAGAGATTACTCTGATTCGAGTCTCATCTGAATATGCCCGGCATAATTTGTCAAAGCAGTAATAGTCCCCCTTGCCATCACTCTAACGTCGCACGGTATGCGATTTAAAACAGCCCTCAGCCAGCGGCGCCCCGAGTCACCCACCCGACACCAACCAATGTCGGCAGGATGGCGGGCGATGTCACCGATAACTTACTGAGGCACAGGGTGAGTTAGAGTTCCAGAATCTCGGAGGAATGAGCCTGTGGTAATTGACACAATTGGAAAGCTGTGGCAGAACAGCTCACTATGCTCAAGAGCCTTAGGAAGGATGGAAAGGGAATTAATAGCAAACAGTTAAGTACCTGCCCACAACCCACCTGTCAGGAGAGGAAAAGCCTCAACGGAGGAAAGCAAAATCCAAGGGAGGAGATAGGCACAAAACCGGCTGCACTATTGTCATTGTCAATGAAAATCGAGCTGCTGCAGAAACCTTTACAGGAAGAAAAGAAGAAACAAAAGGTAGAGGAAAGCATGACATAATCCTTATGCAGACTTATGTCCTCCTGCCATGCCACTCATTAGGAAACAAATTGCATCTCCTGAAGGATGGGACAGAAATATATGGGGTCACTCCGTGAGAGCGAACCACGGAAGGACGATTTGTCGTGTTTAGCAGAATATCTCAAACACGCAGCCGGACCCATCGTTAAAACAGAACAGTCTCGAGGACCTCCGTGTGACACCGCCACGTGATACCGTAAGGGCGTCGCTCCCGGGGATCTCCCAGAATTGGAGAATTTATCTGGAAAATTCAGCAGAAAACCAGGTGAAATCTTAAATTTGCAAGAATGATACAGGAGAAGACCAGGCGAAATGGAAACGAAGTATTTGCCGCCGGTCTCCCTAAGCGGTAGCGATCAAATACCGCTCACCGGAAGGGAAGCAAATGGCTTTTGGGGCGCAGGAGTTCTTAAACCTAGGACTCGGCTCAGACGACGACCGCCAGTCTATCACAGGCCAAGTAGTTTATAGGTTCTGCGGAGTAGCGGCCGTGGAACAGAGCGAACCCTCAAGGATCCCCATAAGACCTATTGAAGAGCTTCATCCGGCTGTTGGAAAAGCTGCCGGCATTAAAGCCACACATCAAGGAGCACACACTGATAATCTGACACACTTGAATCAACTTTGCAGCACCAAAGCCACCGAGAAGAGGAGCGAGGTTCGTCGGAGCGCAAAAACCGAGGGAAAGGAGCGGCACTCGTAGCGAAGCATCCTCCTTTTATTTTTTTCTCGGCGCGAAGCCCAAGGTTTTCGAAGGGGACGGAGCGGCGACGTCACGAGGCGCGCGGTCGGGCAGTTCCAGGGGCGGCTGTGGAACAGGGGCGATCTCTGTCCAGGCGGTCGGGTGGTTAAATTACAGTGGCGTAAGCGAGGGTTGGAACGGAGCGGATGGTGAATGAGCGGTAGTTTCAGAATGTGCCAGAACTTGAGTAGGAGCCGCCTGTTTTTATCCACAGTTTGTATGTAATGCCGACATAGTAGAAAATTTTTTTTAAAGGTAGAGTAACAAAACGCTCAGCCAGGGAAAGGTTTATTTCAGCACAGCCGGTTGTTTTTATTCCCCGGTCCCAGCCACTCTGCCGGACAGCATTCATCACTGTTTGTTTGGCGGTCAGCGTCAGGCCAGGGTTTTTGCAGACAGAGTGGCGTTTGTCAACCTCAGCAGCAGCAATTCCACAAGCACCCGGGGACCCATCGCAGGGGCGGGCGACGGAGCGGCCGTGCCGGGAGCGCGGTCGGGGTCGGTATGGGAGCCGACGAGCGGCGTGTTTGGACAGCGTGAAGCGTGGAGCGAATGGGGTTTGGGGTTGAGCGTATTTGTCTTTGCAGGTTAATGTGGTAGGTAGTTTGGAATAATAAAAAGAGAGAGTAAAAAATCCCCAGCTGGCTTTTTTACCAATTTTCTCCCGGTTGGGTGTTGTGGGTGTTTCTATTGTGTTTTCCCCAGTCTCAGCTGCTCTGCAAGGTGACGTTCGTCACCCATGTAGGGACAGAGGTAGGGCCGGGACCGGGGTTTTTGCCGGCAGGGTGAGTTTAGAGGCTCCCGAGAACAGCATCCCCAAGGGGCGACGCCCGAAGGGGGAGGCGGCACGAGGGGAAGAGCGGCAGCAGCGTGAGGGTGTGCAGGTTTTGGTACAGGAGTAGTGGTATGTTTTTAGCTGTGTGATGTGGTATGAATGTGGTTTGGGGTTGTAGGTATTTGTCCTTGCAATTTAATAGTTTCTCCTTTTTACAGGTACATTTCAAATTTAAAACAGAAAAAAAAAAAACCCCAGCCGGGGGATTTTTTTTTTTCCCTCCCCCGGCTGGGTTTTTTTTTCCCCGGTCCCGGCCGCTCTGCGAGGCGACGTTCATCGCCATCGTTGGGACGCAGGTCGTGCTCGGGCCAGGTTTTCCCAGGCAGGGTGAATTGTAATTATTTTTTGGAGGCTCCCGGGAGCAGCGTTCCCGAGGGGCGGCAGCGCAGGGCGGAGGATGGCAGCAGCGTGGGGGTGCGGTGGTTTAGGTAGGTGAAGGAGTGGTGTGTTTTAGCTGTGTGATGTGGTTTGGGGTTGTGGGTATTTGTCCTTGCAATTAAATAGTTTTTCTTTTTCCAGTTACATTTCAAATTTAAAACTGGAAAAAGAAAACAAAAAAAAAAACCCCAGCCGGGGGATTTTTTTTTTTTCCCTCCCCCGGCTGGGTTTTTTTTTCCCCGGTCCCGGCCGCTCTGCGAGGCGACGTTCATCGCCATTGTTTGGACGCAGGTCGTGCTCGGGCCGGGGTTTTTGCAGGCAGGGTGTATTTAAGGTTTTTTTGGAGGCGCCCGGGAGCAGCATTCCCGAGGGGCGGCAGCGCAGGGGGGAGGATGGCAGCAGCGTCAGGGTGCGGTGGTTTAGGTAGGTGAAGGAGTGGTGTGTTTTAGCGGTGTGATGGGGTTTGAATGTGGTTAGGGGTTGTGGGTATTTGTCCTTGCAATTTAATAGTCTTTTCCTTTTTCAGTTAAATTTCAAAATAAAAAAAGGAAAAAAAAAAAACCCAGCCGGGGGATTTTTTTTTTCCCCCTCCCCCGGCT